>NW_022716546.1:621394-624460 GCF_011630105.1 Anneissia japonica
GGCTATATATATAGATGTGTATAAGAGACAGACTTTGGCGGGCTGAGAATGCGGATATTGGTGTGTTGGATAAACGGGCCCTAGGTGTATGCCTTAGGTAATTTTCAAGATACAAGATACAAGATAACTTTATTGTCCGAAAGGAAATTACATTTGGATATTACATCACATGAAAAATTTTAAAAAGTCAAACATATAATATAAAGTATGTGTTAGATATAATATCCGACATGAAGTCAATAGTACAATACATACAACAAAATATTACATAAAGATAAATGCCTTTAGGCCAACGAGCCATTAAATATTCAAATTAAATATGAAACAAAGCAGTTAAGGAACTGACTTGTGTTTTATAATTGCAGTTGGTATTATTTACTATATTTGCATATATGCTCCACTTCGAATCAACGTCACACTGCCCCCAGAGCCTCTGTACGGAATAAATGCCACCCTCAAATAAAAGCCCTCAATGCCACCTTAAAGTGACTATAAACAACAATAAAGCCTGCTTTCCATAAAATCGCTACACGCTTCACTACAGTGTTTTCAGTGCAATCGTTGTACAGTACTATCCCCGATGCAATAAGAAATTCTCCCGATTCGACTGACCAATCAGCATCACTGAAAGCTGTCGGCAATAACGTCTAGCAACCGTATGGACCAAGCTTAATGGAAGCCAAATTATTCTCTAACACATTCTATTGATGTTCTACACAAGTTTGTACAATTTTTTTTTCTAACCTTGTTGTGAACAGTAAGTCTTTACAATCAGGTAAACACATTTTGACGGTAATTATGTGCTGTAGTTCCACATTTGCAGTGAAATTAAGGGGCATTTATTTGAGTCCCATATCCATTTTACACCCAAAAAAATAAATGCCTTCCGTTTATTCAAATATAGAGAGTACGTGATTGTTTTTAATTGTATTTTTAATATTTTATGAAAAGTTTGGTCTGTGTATATCTGCACATTTTGTCAGCGCTTGTGTGGGTGTGTATTGTGTATATTATGTAACATTTTTTTTTTTTGTATTGTGTTTTTTGTATTGTTTACGATGCATGTGCTTATGTGTATGCGTGTATCGTTATGTGTTTGTGGGTGTGCGCAAGGTGTGTACACATTTTATTTCTACCTATTATTATATGTATGCATGTGTTCATTGTAGGCAATCCATTAAAAAAATACTAGTTTTTTTTCTTTTTTTTAGAAAATCAGGCTACATATCAATAAAATCAATTAAAAAAAGGAATATTCGCTTATAATATGGCCCCATTTCCAACAAAACTGTAACTGCTGTTGGTGGCGTGCTGGTGCATGAGAAATTGAAGACGGCAGTATTATTAAAAGGAAAATTTTAACAGATCTGCCTTATTCCAGGGAGTTGTTATAGTTTATTCAAACGCAAAGCCTTGATAACCGACTTAGGCAAATTGTTCCATGAGTCAACCACCTTGTAACATAAAAACAGAGCACTTCCTAGAATCTTATCTAGGCTAGAACCTTAGCCAGCATGGTAAAGTAGACTTAGGCCTAGGGACTATGCCTTCTCTAAAATAATAAATAAAAAAATATAAAGTTGAAAATTTTCAATTAACATTGAACAATGAACACGTACCTTTCGGTTGGGTATTTACTTGATTCATTTCTTTAAAGTACTTATCCAGCATGAAATTCCTTGTTGAGACCATGTTGCTTCAAAAAACGCCAATTATTTATGACCTAGGCCTAGGCTAGTTAGCTAAGCCTAACTGCCCTGGGCCCTCTAAAGTAAAAAGAGCGTACTGTTCAGCTGGCCTACACCTCCTTTCGCGTCTACAGCAGGTAGCAAAGTGGGTAGACGTCAATCTACTCACTTCTCAGTCAGGCTGGCGTCTTGTATGAACTGGATACTTGGTCCGGGTAAAATATATCAATCAGTGCATGCTAAATTAGGACCAAATTATTAAACTTTATCGGTGAATACGCACTTATTACAACTTAGTAAGTCACATCTCATTCAATATTAATTTTTTGGAAATAATACAACCACAACGATAACACACTTTCTTAGCTCATTCGTGTATTGCGCGAACAGCATCTGAATGCAAACAAGACACAAGCATTACACTGTGTTCGTAATATATTTATTGTTTTACTGTCCAAATATATAATACAACAATTAAAAAAGCATTTACAACAAGTTATTTTAATTAAATTATACGTTTAAAATACAATTTACTGTTACTATTAACGCATTTACATTTTAAAAGGTATTTCATAATATAAGTATGTGATATTACCCACATCGTTAAATAGAATAGTCTAACAGTAACAAAACTTTCGTGAAGATCGCATGCAAAGTTGAGTAAAAATAAATAAAAATCGTAGGCCTAAATGTAATTTTATATGCAGTGTACTGCCTATTTTTCCTCAAGTGCACAAAAGTAAAAAGAAAAATATTAATAACTAAATAACTACTTATAAAATAATTATATAATATGATGTACAATTTTGTAAGGCCTAAATGAACAAACTACCGTATAACATTTTTAAGGCAAATTCAATGAATTGGTTATCTTTATATTTGACTTGCACACGTACAGTACAATACAATGACAAATTATACAAAATGGGCTATTATACAATAAGAAGAGATAAGACCTAAATAAGAAAGTAAGCTTAAAGTGTTAAAGTCACACAATAAAAGTTGTATGTATATAAACTCACATTTGATTCAAGAAAAAAAATCTTACATACGTCCGTTTTTAGCTCTCGTCCCCCTGTATTTTGCCTCGTGTGGAAGAGGGTATTATTAGAAAAGTTGACTTATCTTAAAATTGCAAAGAAGATTCATTTTTTCTCTGAAAAACACATTTGACTTATAATCAATCAATGTTGTGTATTGTGATAATAATTTTTTTTTCTCTTTTCTGGTTTTATGCATTTGTGCAACCCACGCATCCCACCCTACGGCAACTGGTTAGGACCCTGCAGATAACTTTTAAAATCAGTATTAAAAACATTTACAGTAACACTGAAAAAAATAAGCCGTTAGTGTAATTTGAAAATCATTGATATATATA
>NW_022716546.1:625680-639037 GCF_011630105.1 Anneissia japonica
TAAATATATATATACATATATACACACACACACACACACACATATATATATATATATATATATATATATATAGGCCTATATAATTAATCCTGTGGGAAACAATGGATCTTGATTATCAGAATCTAAAAAAAAATAAATTTAAGAGCAAGAAATAGAACCGGACAACACTAGATCTTCCTCAGTGACGAGTGAATAAAGGTAGGAAAATTCAGATAGTTGAGAGGGTGCTTTCCACAACAAGGTAATAGTTAGACATGAATGGTTATAAACAACAGGCTAGAAGAAATTCGGTTACAAATTTGTACTATGAGAGTAAATAAACAAGTGGAAAAAGAGTATAATATGAAAGAGTATAAAGACTGAAAATAGTAGTAAGACGAGCCTACCTGACTGACTGGAGCTGTTATTCATGTTGTTGTATAGAGTATAATAAGCTAACCGTTTGTTTGACCCGAAATGCAAACTGAGAGACCCTCTAGCTTTGGATACAGACATTATAAACCCTCAAGGACACACCCCCTTCAGGAAGCACATTGCGAGGGCGCTATTAATTATCGCATTATTGAGATCGATCTATTGGGCAACGACATTAACGTCATTACATCACTGATCTCGATCACCGGTTAGTTTTTCCTCGAAAATACTTTGTTGCTATTATAGAACATTACAAGTGTGTGAGTACTAGTGGTTTAGTACCAGTGCCCAAAATACGAGCGGTAGGCCTATACCCACAGGTGTGCCAGGATAGTCATATTGCCTGGGGACTGTGCAAAAACGGACTATTTACTGGACTTCTGGTGGTGTGTATGGATCGCAGCTTCGATTTTTTTTTTATTACTATGGCAACTTTAGTGCCGAAACGATAGATTGCTGATTAACAAATATTGTAGATTACATTTTTAATAGTACCGCTGGCGGATCCAGGAATTCGAAATAGAGTTGCCAAGGCGGGGGTAGTGGGATTGATCACAGACCGCAGTCTAGAATCAGTGGACCTTTCGGTTTTTACAAAAACAAGTTCTCGTAATCGCGAAAGCTCCGAAGAGGGCAGTATATAGAGGCAGTAGTATATATATTGGCCTTAACGGCCGTCCACACAAAAAACAATCTATCAATCAATTAGACGAGGACCCTAACGGCCGCCCATACAAAAAAGATATATTAATCAAGATCAATCAGTCGAGATCATCGGAGCTAAAAATCCATAACGAATTGATAACCAACTATAAGGGTCTTTGTTAATTACAGGAAATGCATTATTTACATGTTCGGGCATTTTTTTTTCTCATTCAGATTTTTAATTTTTAAGTTAATATTCTTTTTAGCTCATAAACAGACGGTATTAACCACCAACCATAATATACAGATTAATTAAAATCAAAGCATTCACATCGAATCCAACCGAAATTCGGACCGCGTGTCTGATGCACTGTAAGCCAGTAAGTTGATTTACAGTTTAAATAAACTAATTCCTCCATAGTTTAAAGATGCTAGTATTACCATCAAATAAATCGTTGATATTTATGACGTTCCGAACAGATTGTTGTCTGTATGGGAACGGGAAAAAGTATTGCAAATTATCCGTCACGCGACGGCGGCGCGTTTTTGTTTTAAATTATATTGCAAGTGTACTGATACAATTGCCCCTGCAAAAATTCCATAATTTAAAGTGTGTACGTTTAAAATACACTATTAACGCATTTACATTTAAAAAGGTATTTCATAATATAAGTATGTGATATTACCCATATCGTTAAATAGAATAGTCTAACAAAACTTTCGTGAAGATCGCATGCAAAGTTGAGTAAAAATAACTAAAAATCGTAGGCCTAAATGTAATTTTATATGCAGTGTACTGCCTATTTTTTCCTCAAGTGCACAAAAGTAAAAAGAAAAAAATTAATAACTAAATAACTACTTATAAAATAATTATATAATAAGATGTAAAATTTTGTAAGGCCTAAATGAACAAACTACCGTATAAAATTTTTAAGGCAAATTCAATGAATTGGTTATCTTTATATTTGACTTGCACACGTACAGTACAATACAATGACAAATTATACAAAATGGGCTATTATACAATAAAAAGAGATAAGACCTAAATAAGAAAGTAAGCTTAAAGTGTTAAAGTCACACAATAAAAGTTGTATGTATATAAACTCACATTTGATTCAAGAAAAAAAAATCTTACATACGTCCGTTTTTAGCTCTCGTCCCCCTGACTATAAAATTTAAAGTTGCAAGGTTTGGTCTTCAATTAAATGGTTAGCTTTGTGTTAAATGATTAAAGATTGTTATTTAGTAAAAAGTGGTATCGAATTAGAGGGATCTCGGAATTAGTAGTCGCGAATTGGAGGGTGCTCTGTACACGTAACCGTTTTATGGGGCATAATGAAAATATAATGTAAGGCTACAAAGTGAAAAGTTTTTAGCAAATTGCCTTTAGTATTCAATTTCAGCGGACATAAAATCTGAAGAAGAAATGTGTTTATATTAAGTACGGTAACGTTCTAAATACGTGTTCTTAACTGTGCAACAGAAATGTCGATAGAGGGCCTACTTCCTTTAATGTAATACCGGTATGTTGTATTTATTATTATTATTATTATTATTATTATTATTATTATTATTATTATTATTATTATTATTATTATTATTATTATTATTATATTATTATTATTATTATTATTATTATTATTATTATTATTCCTCTATTTAGGATGATAATACAGATAGGGAAGTTTTGACTTTTTGTTTAAAGTTTAATTCTCAATTGATATAAATATTGACAATATATATATATATATATATATAGAAGATTAACCAGCGAGCAAACGCAAAATATGAAACGCCCACAGCCCGTGATAGGCCTTTTATCATTTGTGCCTATTAACCTTCATAAAATAAGATGGTTTATCTGATTTATTATCTACTGATTAGCTATTTTTCAACTTGCTCTGAAAAGTGGGGCTTTAACCACAAACAAAATGGTGAATAGTGAAGGATGGGAGAGTGTCTCACCAGCCCCCCATCGATCGGCGCGCAACGTTCTGTAGATATGATTTTTTATCATTGGGGTTATAATAATCTCAACATTTGTACCTGAAACATTTGTGAGGTTTATAGTAGAAAACCTTCCCCTTTTATCTTTCCCATCCAATTCCCGTTTATCTTTTCTCTTTCCCATCCAATTCCCGTTTATCATACATTTATCGACATAAATTATTATTTATTTCATTTAAATGATGAGAGTCGGGTCGGACGAGGAATCGCAAGACGTATCACTAACACAAAGACTCAGTTTAAAGTACTTTTTAACATATCGTCGGTAATTGGTGGTAATACACCATACGATTGGAACGACGCATGTATGGAGAATTAGCCCGACCGCAGGAGCTTCTATAAACACACCCAACTTCAAAAATAGGTCATAGTTATACTCATATACAATCTGACAGAATGATGTTGGAAAATACGACACAATGAACGAGATAGCTAAGATTATACTAGCATAGGCAAGTTTTCTTCGTTTGGCAATTGCTCTCTTCTCTGCCGTGGACGATTTTTTTCTCTTGATAACCCCACAAGCGGACGAACTTCGATAAAGGAGGTATACAACCATCAAGTACAATATAGTGATGATCAACAGTGGCAGAAAGTAGACCATGGTTGTAAAGTATACGACGAAAACATATGCAAATCATGTGTCGGAATTCCACTTGCGGCAGAAACAGTAATTAGGCCTAGTGTAGCACTCCACTTTGCTTTCCCAAATCATTATTGGCACGCCGTTTACGATAGACAATAAAATAATGATCAACAGTATTATAAATCGATGTTTGATGACTGGTGTTACCGTCAATGTACGGTTTCGTGTAGCAGAGAACACATGGCAACATAGGGCAACAATGCAGTAGATTAACACACTGTGTAGAATGTACTCCATTGAACTTCGAATTTTACATGGTATTGTACTGATGTTATACGGAGACCAAAAAGGAAGAAATAGAAATTCGTAGCCTAAGAAGACGATGTTAGCTACTGCGAATAACATGGGATAAAAATAAACATATGGTCTTATCCTTACGGCCCTGTGTGACTTTATGCTGGATGGTCTAGAGTGTTTATTGGTAACAACAACAAATGATGATGCACATATCACGATTAGGTTGAGTAAAATACCGATGACAACGAATGTTGTCGTTGCGGGTTTCAAATATCCAGGGGGAATTGGTAAATCATAATCTGAAAAAACAAAGCATGATAGGCTTATATAAATAAACATAGTTTAGTACTTCACGTATCACAGTAATTTCTTACGTAACACGATCAAACGCATCTTGTATATATACAAACATACATACTTACATACATATACACATAAATATATATACATATATAAATATACATAGATATATATATATACATACATATATATATACATATATATATATATACATATATATATATACATAGGTGCTTTACACAACAAGGTAATAGTTAGACATGAACGGTTATAAACAACAGGCTAGAAGAAATTCGGTTACAAATTTGTACTATGAGAGTAAATAAACAATGTGGAAAAAGAGTGAATATATGAAAGAGTATAACGACTGAAAATAGTAGTAAGACGAGCCTACCTGGCTGACTGGAGCTGTTATTCATAACGTATGTTGTTGTATAGAGTATAATAAGCTAACCGTTTGTTTGACCAATAAAATGCAAACTGAGAGACCCTCTAGCTTTGGATACAGACATTATAAACCCTCAAGGACACGCCCCCTTCAGGAAGCACATTGCGAGGGCGCTATTAATTATCGTATTATTGAGATCGATCTACTGGGCAACGACATTAACGTCATTACATCACTGATCTCGATCACCGGTTAGTTTTTCCTCGAAAATACTTTGTTGCTATTATAGAACATTACAAGTGTATGAGTACTAGTGGTTTAGTACCAGTGCCCAAAATACGAACGGTAAGCCTATACCCACAGGTGTGGATAGTCATATTGCCTGGGGACTGTGCAAAAACGGACTATTTACTGGACTTCCGGTGGTGTGTATGGATCGCAGCTTCGATTTTTTTTATTACTATGGTAACTTTAGTGCCGAAACGATAGATTGCTGATTAACAAATTTTGTAGATTACATTTTTAATAGTACCGCTGGCGGATCCAGGAATTCGAAATAGAGTTGCCAAGGCGGGGGGAGTGGGATTGATCACAGACCGCAGTCTAGAATCAGTGAACCTTTCGGTTTTTACAAAAACAAGTTCTCGTAATCGCGAAAGCTCCGAAGAGGGCAGTATATAGAGGCAGTAGTATATATTGGCCTTAACGGCCGCCCACACAAAAAAAAAGATCTATCAATCAATCAGACGAGGACCCTAAAGGCCGCCCATACAAAAAAGATATATTAATCAAGATCAATCAGCCGAGCTCATTCGGAGCTAAAAATCCATAACGAATTGATAACCATCTATAAGGGTCTTTGTTAATTACAGGAAATGCATTATTTACATGTTCGGGCATTTTTTTTTTCTCATTCAGATTTTTAATTTTTAAGTTAATATTCTTTTTAGCTCATAAACAGACGGTATTAACCACCAACCATTGAACCGAAATTCAGACCGCGTTTCTGATGCACTGTAAGCCAGTAAGTTGATTTACAGTTTAAATAAACTAATTCCTCCATGGTTTAAAAATACTGGTATTACCATCAAATAAATCGTTGATTTTTATGACAAGTTCCGAACAAATTGTTGTCTGTACGGGAACGGGAAAAAGTTGCAAATTGTCCTTCACGTACGGCGCGTTTTTGTTTTAAATTATATTGCAAGTGTACTGATACAATTGCCCCTGCAAAAATTCCCTAATTTAAAGTGAGTACATCATGACGATACGTTGAAATTGTTTTACATAAATTTGCATTTTTCCAATTTGGTTTGTCGTCAACGCAATATACCTAGGAATAAATTTCGGGTTGTTTCCCCCTTATTACTGGTCTCAGGCAAAGCGTGCAAAGACTTAAGCAACTCTCACACTATCACGATACGACCGACACCGACCAGTGTGAAAGCTGCTATGAGCAACTTGCTCGTGTAGAAGTGAGAGTCGTCGATGGTCGCGGAGTTTTTAACATATTGAAAAAAATATAGTGGTCGGTACTGGTCGCCAGGTCCTGCTTCTGGTCAGATACGACCGTAGGTCGGTACGGTTGCATTGTAAGGTCGCGATAATGTGAGACAGGCTTTACACAATTGTCGTACGACGGCCACAAGACCGTCAAATCCATCTCCGCTGTCTGTGAGCGTTTGACGACGCCGGCCGCCGCTGTTGGTGGTAGGGCGAAAAGTCCCGTCGCGCACGCCCATCACCTCGTCGTGTTGTTATCTTTAATGAAATCACAGTGTCGGCCGAGGTCTTCAGTGCAGTGTGCCCAGTTTTATTTAGGCCCGTATCCATGGGGTATTGAGTTTGCATAGTACTAAGAAGAGATTGAGATAATGTGAACACCCAACTTTGTTGAATTGAATTTTATAAAATTGTGGTTCATAAATTATTATCCAAATCAATCATTTTCAGTTTTTAAAAAGACTCCCTCCCCCACCCCTGGGCTTCAAGGGAGCAAAGTACCCGAGTCTCTACAAACGGTGTGTGTTTCTGGTGGTGGGGGGGGGGGGAAGGGAGATGGACAGTTCTAAATATTAATGGGAAACTCTAAATATTAATGGGAATATTAACTAGTCTTATCACAGCGTGGGGGTCTGAAATTGATTGAAGACTAAAATAATCTCACCAAAGCTGTCCAACCGACACGTCCCCTTGACCCCGCTGTGTATTCTATACAAACCCACGCATCTCCTTCCCCCATGACAACTGGATAAGACACTGCAGATAACAATTCAGTTTTAAAAACATCTAATAATGCATTGATATTTTATGTGAATATGACTAACTTGCAAACATTATTAATGATAAGGCGTAATAGTAGAGTTTGAAGATCCATTGACATCATAATGAAAAATGAACAACAATATCAATGGCGGGAGTTTTTCCTCTTTGTTTTGGCCTTTGTTCATTGTTAATCTGTTTCGCTGTGCTTGGGGTTTATGTCCTTTCTTGTGATTGATGTTTAGAATTTGTATTGCCTTTTGTCATTGCTGACCTGTTTGCTGTGCTGGGGGGGGGGGGTGTTTCATTATTGAATTGTAATGTTGACTTTTTGTCAAAGCGCTATGTGAATAGCGCTTAATAAATGAATTAAAAAATAAAATAAAAAATTCAATCGGGCCGAGTCAGCCCGGGACCCCATAATTTTTTTAATTAAAAAAATGGAGAAAAAAACGGAAACTATTAATAAAATTTAGGTCTGGGAGTGCCATGTCCGGCCATCTAGAGGTGATAATCATCATCATCATTATTATTGCTATTATAATTATTATTATTTTTATTATTATTATTATTATTATTATTATTATTATTATAAATATTATTATTATTATTATTTTCATTATTATTATTATTATTATTTTTATAATTATTAATATTATTATTATTATTTTCATTATTATTATTATTTATTATTATTATTATTATTATATTATTATTATTATTATTATTATTATTTTCATTATTATTATTATTTATTATTATTATTATATTATTATTATTATTATTATTATTATTATTATTATTATTATAGGCCACTGGGGCGGGTCCAGATATTTGCAGGAGTTGGTGCCAAAAGAAGGGAACTCCTGTTTAAATAGCATAAGTTTAAATGACTTGGAGAACCGTCTTCTGTCTTCTTGTAACCCTCTTATCTTTTGATAGCCTTAAAAGCCAACAATAATTTTAGCCTGAAAATTATTCTCATAAATGACCCCCAATCCCTAAAGAAGAAAAAAAGTGCTGACTATTTAACCAACATATGTACACTTTTTTTGCCAGCTATAAAGCACTGTAACATGTTAATGGTGATGGGGAGGGGGTCCGGATGTCGACGAACATCACCCCCTGGATCCCCCAAGGAGTATTTTTAAAATAATCATTCTGTGAAGCTCAGTCGGCCAAATGCTGCAAGTATTGCCATATATAACAGAATATTCTAAAACATAACACTGAACACTGCTACGTCTTAAACTATAATTTTAGAAAGACCTTTGCAAGTGAAATTCAAATTACGTTTCAAATAAAGAACATGAACCAATAATAATTTTGTTTATAATGTTAGAGCAGGTAAGAGGCCTACTGGTAAAGAATATGGAAAAAATTGTTTATACATGTTGTGATGGATAAACACACATTCCTATTCGTCACGTATTGACTTATTTTAGTGATAAACATGGTTACTTTATAATAATTATATTTTATTCCATTATATAACGTTTGTATCAGCTCCACTTAATGAAGTGGTACATTCAACTTCACTTCAACTGCTTCTTCACTGTACTAACGTAATTTGAATAATGAATTCTCACATGTGTGGCTTTTGTAGCGTGGCTCGTCCAATATTTTGTAGATTCGTGTTACTGTAAAATTATTTTCTGGGGTTGTGGGGAACTAAGTTGTCCGACAGGGGGATTTGAGCTCGTAGGCTCGAGCTGGGGGAAGAGGTTGAGAGGTGGGTTCCCCTCCCCAAATGAGATATTTTTAAGAATATCAACCTCTAGATGGCCGGATTGGCACTCTCAGATTGTGACAGACATGTGTTGGCTTGGTGTGGGCCTATTTTTATAATGTTTTAATAATGGTCTGACTGCCCGACGAGCTCTGTCCGGTTGGGGGCTTGACCTGCCCGGTGGGGACTTAAGCCCCCCCTGTCCCCTCCAGCCGCTGGCGTTGCCACTGGTCTGGACGGTAAGTCGTCACTCAGTCTGTCCTCAGTCAAATTATTATATGATTACCGCTTTCTTAGATCCAATCATGGGCTAATTTTCTACAAACGCAGCCTACCAGCAAATAAAAAAAAACATTATAAACGAATGTTACTAAATGTTACGATTGTAAACATCGAATATTGGAGACACAATTGAACTACTGTACATCCATAAAGTAGCAAACAACTTATAAACTTTAAGACAATCACGACACACTTTATAGAATGCTCATCGCAGAAGTAAACCCGAGTATTTTTATTTGGCTTAGCCATTGCATGGCCCTGAAACATGTTCCGACAGGGTCTATAACTGTCATCGACTGTGTGGGTGTGGGTGTGTGTGTGTGTGTATGTGTGAGGTACGTATAATACAAACAGAATGACAAACCACCCTTGACTATTTTCACATAAGTTATTATGATAAACTTATCATGATAACTTTAGCATGTTAAGAGAAAACCGTTCATATAGAAACCATCATCATGATCTATTTATGCTAATGCGTGCAGTGTTGCATGAAAACTACCAGAAGCACAACCAATGAGGTTGGGATCTACCAGAAGCACAACCAATCAATCAATCAATCAAACATTTATTAGAACATACACCTTTAGATCGGTGGCACTCAAAATCATTTGGTGCGTTCAAATTAGCTAAAATTCTTAGCTACAAGTAAAAAAAAAAAAAAAAAAAAAAAAAATTACGAAACAAAACAAGGGAATCTTTAAAGTCAAAATGAAATAAACACAAGTGAGTAGTGCTGCTGATGAGACAAGTAGCTCCCCGAAAAACATGACAAGGAAATACAACCTGCCTTGCCTGTCACAAATTTCGAAGAGCCGACCTGTACCATCAACAAACTCAACAATAATGTTAAGGCAAACAAAATTAATTAGTTACAAAAAAAAGGAAATGACAGTAATACAGATACTTAATCTACGATAAAGTTTGCAAGCGCTTCAATTCAGATCTTTTTCTCCACGCTCGTTTTCCATAACTTTTACAAAATTCATCGAAGTATTTCTCTACTTCATTTGTCATGGAAAGAGCAGTGGAGCCTAGGACGTAGCTTAATTTAATATCAATATTAGCACTTAAAAATTGATCCCAAACATCGATGTTATGACTACTTAATTTATATTCAAGTTTATTTAACTCCTTTAAACGTTAGGAGAGTGGGACAAGAGAATAAGAAGTGTCTTATGTCTTCTTCATTATTTGTATTGCAAAGAGTACATAAGCCATTCTTGTCTTCAGACCATCTAGAAATTCTACTATCAAGTATTGGAGCGAAGTTTAAATTTCAATGATACACCTTCGAAATCCAATTTATCTAATAGATAATTTTCTAATTTAATTGTATCTTTAGGTAATGAATAGTCGGTGAGTGATGCCTTACTTTCAATATCCTCTCTCCAGTTTTCATTGTTTATTTTATTTACTTTTTAAAAATAATGGATTAACCCAGTAATTGTAGTTGCCCTGATTATTAGATAATTGTACTAGAAGGTCTTCAGATTCACATTTAATAAAGAGATCAGAAATACATTTTACAAATTAGAAACGGAAGTTATTTGGATCACATTGAAACTGAATTGTTGCATTTAGGAGTATTTTTGGCCAACGATACGGTTCCATACTAATTAAACGATTAAAAAATTTAACTCTTGCAGTGTCATGCATAGTTTTTATCTGTATCCATCCAAGTTCCCCATACAATGTAGATCGGGCGTATTCATAGGGGCTTTAAAGATATATCGTGCCATTTGTAATTGAAGTTTTTCTAATCTTTCAATGTCTGATTTATTTACGCTACACCAATGAGGTTCCACCAGATCACGTTAAATTCTGAATGTGAACCTAGCTAATCTGTCTACAATAGAACCCCTCATTTGGGACACCCCTCTTAAGGGAACACACCTATTAAGGGGGAATTTTTCAGCCACAAATTTAAACGAAGCAAAGTATCTTTTAACACTACCCCTATTCAGAGGACACCCTTTTAAGGGGACACTTTTTGGTCCCGAAGGCGTCCCCTTATAGGGGTTCTACTGTTTTTGTCTTAAGTAAACAAAAGACAAAGATTTAATTTGTTTCTAAATATGTTTGTGAATTTCAGACATGTTTGAAATTATATTCCATATACAAAATTATATCGTTAACTTATAGACATTAGGGAGATTTCGCAAGTTACTAAAACGATAACAAATACGAACGTCATTATCATTATCGCCATTCGTGAATGAAACATTCTTGACAATATGTTGCACGACCTGAATATGATCCTTTATTCATGCAAAAGGCACGAATCGCCTACGTTGTGACATATATGCTACTGTTGGGAAGGGTTTTCTAACAAAATTGATGACGTAACCGTATTCGTTATCGTTTTCGTAAGCTTGCGGAAACTCCCTATTACCTTGATGGTGATTATGAGATTACTCACTTTCTTCATCATCCGGGTCATAATGTACAAGCACTGACTAAAAAAAAACAATACGCCCAATAACGTCAGCAGTTATTTCAAGAATGTATAGTACCAACGTATTCTGTTGTAATCATTTTATTTCAATTCAAATCCAACGGTGAGCCGCTTTTAATAGAATGGAATACATAGAACAATGAATGTTTAGTGTTACCATGACCTTGGGTCTAGAAACACTTCAAGTGCAATGTGGGTGGGTGCTACAGGATGACTCCAAAGCTGCAGCAGCCAAAAAAAATCATAAAATGAATGGGCTACCAGCACTTTCCCTCACAGTCCTCCAATAACGCAAATGTATTATTTATATTTGTTATACAGTAGGTTCTTCTTAAGACTTCAAAAACATGCCATTCTGTGCCGACTTCAAAAACATGCCATTCTGTCGACCGTTGGTTTGATACGTTCTTTGATTCCATTCACAATTTCTGTCAGCCTGTCTCTAAATTTCTTCAGACCAAACCAATAAATAAATGGATTTGCCAATACAACGAAACATTTCATGAAAATAGCAATAACCCCTATTACAGTATTAAAAGAAGATATCGCTAATAAAACGGCGACAGTTTCAAAAATGGCTAACTAGTGTCAAGCTGGAAATTATTGATAAGAGAAAAGGCACATGAGGAAAACACATCACCGGCCAACTGTTTATCACACTGACCTGCTGCTGTCTTTTCTGTTGTCGTCTTCGTATCTGGCTTGCACATACTACAGACAACTGTATACACGAGAATGTAACTGACATGAGAAACAGGAATGTGTCGTAGGCCAAAAGAACACAGACAGCTGCGTAGTCAACAAAGAAAGCAGATGATAAACACGCAGAGAAAATCCAGACGATCACACACATCACCCTGACATCTTCCTGTGTCATCGTTGTTCTGTTATACGATAGAGGATCGTGGTATGATTTCCATGTGTCCACCGCTAGAAGAAAAAGTAAAAAAAACGAAGCAAAATGCCCAACGGTGTAAACAACAATAACGACGACCAAGTTGGAAGACACTTTCTTGACGTCTACAGTTGTTGCTTCGAAGGAGTACCCAGTCGCAATAATGAACATTGCCAATGCCATCCATGTGTCCGCAAGAGCAAGATTTATTGTTAAAATCCTCCGAGATTGTATTCTGATTTTTTTCATAGTGTGATAAACAGTCACAATCAGTAGGTTTCCAACAATAGAAATAATACAGGCGACAGAAACGATGACATCAACGAAGAACCATAGAATTCGCTTATCGTTGTCAAACTCATTAGACATTTCGTATCTGGTAGTATTATCAGTCTGTTTTATTAGACAATCAAACATACCTCTAATTGTATCTAACCACTCTTTGATAAATTTCCAAGACGTTCTTCGAACGCAAAATATTCGTTCGCATGCGGAAGTGATAGATAGTACCGTACTGCTTAGATATAGGCATAATCCAATTCAACCAACGTTCAAATCCTTTGAACTTCCGGCTAAAGGGTTTTATTTATTATCCTGGAGGATTATCACTTAAATACATATCATTATTGTAGTATTTTATTACGGCAAACGGAAGGGTTCTGTTGGTTTTTCATACAATTTAAATAAATTATATATAGATATATGGAATATATGGTAAAGTATCATTATTATCTTAAACAATAGACAGCAATAATCATTAATAAGGTAAAGTATTAGCTGAGACAACTATACACGGAGATTGGAAACGACCTGAGATTTCCTTTGTTCTTCCATCCCGACGATTCGTTGAGAGCTGCCTGCTTTTGTTGTGCAAATAAAGTCAACCGAACCATAGAGAAAATAGAACATTTTCTCTATGACCGAACACTGCTGCAGCCAAGCGAATGCACTGCATGACCTCGCAAACTAGAGAACAATAGAATCGAGTCGCGTTTGCAATCTCCGTGTAGACTTAAGGCATGACCACCAGATAATCAGTCGCATGCGATTACATAATAGGTCTAATATTATTTATATAATATATATATATATAT
>NW_022716546.1:639122-643614 GCF_011630105.1 Anneissia japonica
ATTCCATAGTTTGGGTCCTATATAGAGTATAGTAGAATGTTGTCTAATTTTAGATGTACAAGATTTAGCGTAAACATTAGTTAAAGAGAGTTTACGCACAAACACTGGTACCTCAGACCTCCAAAGTACGCTAGGCACAAGGTTGTTGAGACACAATTATAAAGTGGCTGGTTTATTGATTGATTGATTGATTGACTTCATTTGATATTCAATATAGGTCTACCTTTATTTCTTGATTTCCAATGGAGTCCATAACGCATTCAAAATCTAAAAGTGAAAAATACACTTTTTAACTAGAATAATTATAGCCAATGAGATATGTGAATATCAGATATCAAAAACAATAAAAACGACAATCTAAAGGACAGAAAACAAAAACGATGCTATACAATGACCAAATTTCTTTCAGCTTTTTCTTGAAACTATTCTTGTATTCAGTTACTTTAAGTGAATTTGAACTCCAGAGCATTCGACTCTAGGATTCATAAAAATAAATAAAATGTAGATTTATTCTTCAAGTGTGTTTAGTTAGGAATGATAAGTCGATGACGCTCGCACTAACTTTTTAGTTTATTACGGAATGTTGGCGATTCAAGATTTCCATGCGCCAGAAGTTAGAGACTCGGTATAGGGGAATACCCTAATCAAACTAGTTGACCAATCATTGTCCAGTACTAGCGATTCTCTGGAGCTCGTGCCAGGCACGTCACGGTCACCTGATTAACGACAACAAGAGCTGTACCTGCAACTTCTACGGCGCGGTCCGAAAGAAAAACTTGCACGTCATGATGATTATAAAAACTCTTTTGACTATAGTGGGCTTGATCATCTGCCTGTCTTTCACAGTTCATGAAGGTAAAGATTATTAATTAATATTAACGATGAATGGAATCATTAGGCCTAGGTTACACTGTTCCACAACACATTGAAAGGATGGCTAGGCCTCACCAAGCCTATCCTCCTCGGTTCTTGGTACGGTGATCTATGCAGCTCTCTGAGCTTGCAGACAATATACTAGGTAGGCCTCGAGGCTTTTTATGAGATAAGACTGTAATATTGTGAATGTATAAGTCCAGTATTATTCGCACAGGACAGTAATCGCACACATCGTCGTGAATATGTAATTTTAACGTAGCTTTTTCAACCAGACAAACAACAGTGTGTTCAGTGATGCGTTCTGTATTTACTATTGTTTGAAGATAAAGTCGTATTTTGAAACGAAATCGCTTTGTAAACAATGATAAAAAGAAAAAAAAAACTCATTGAGCGAAACTTTATTTCAATTCAGTTCATTATATTCAATATCAAAATCGCTCTCGAGGACTGAATTAAATGATACTTACAATACAAACATAAAAACATCAAAGGAGATTTGAAGTTTATAAAGGGATATGGATCGTCATATGGCTGGCTCAGAGGCCATTATGATTTAAAAAAAATAAGATACACATTCTGTAATCAAGGGGATATAATTAATTTTATATACCTCTTTGCTGTAATCCAATATTTATTCGAATAGACGCCCTGTTTATTGTTGAATGGGGTGTTTATTTGAGGGAGGCGTTTTTTTTTTGCTATACTCAAATAAACGCCCATTATTAATTTCACTGTAAATGTGGAACTGCAACACATTGGCATCAAAATGTGTTGTGTGATCTCGGCCGAGGTGGAGGCGGCGGTTGCGTAGACGACTGCTGATCTTCGCTATCGTCCGCAGAGTTTTCGACGATGGTCCTGCCCTCCCGATCGAAGAGCAATTCTGCGAAGACGTCGATGATCGGCGTCGAACTGCGAAACGGACTTCTCGCGAAGCCCGATCTCGTTTGGCAGCACAGCAGAATCCTGGCGCACGTCAGGAATCGAGAAAAGCAACGTTTCTCCCGTTCACGACGACGACGTTCTCAAAGTACGTCGTGCTGTTCTTGGCGCCGGTCGGCGGACGGCGGTTACTTATTGACCCAAACCACCTTGGAGTCTACAACACAGAATAAGAATGTGTTAAGAATGATGTTGCTTCTATTAAATTTGTTTATCATTCATTTAGGGGGCCTTTATTCAATTAAAAAATACTCGCCTCAGGTTGTTCATTCGAAGGAGGCGTTTATTTAAATTGGGGCATTTATTAAAATATTATACGGTACCAATTATTAGTCACTGCAGAACTACGACAGAATTTCTACGCATTGAATGTTAAATGTCTGTAATAATTGCAATGTCTGCTTCATTCTTACGTATGTAGGGCGTAGAAGCCACAAGTCTATAAATGACGACGAACCAGCTCAGGATTGGGGATACGTGAATGTTCGCCCTGATGCCCACATGTTTTGGTGGCTCTACTTTTCCACTATCAAGCCAGTCTACTCATCAGCACCATTAGTACTTTGGCTACAGGTACGTTATAGGACCTAGCATGGGAAAACTTTATCATTTTGTTATTATATCTAAGATCACTGCCAGTTTCAAACATTGAAAATATATATTGGTCCCTCCACTCCCCACCCCCACCCACTTTCTTCATATGCAACATTTAATTATTATGGATTGATTGATAATCAATTGATTGTTGATATTCTATTGTCATCTTTACGTGTCTTGTCATCCCTCTAGGGAGGGCCAGGAGGCTCCTCTACTGGATTTGGAAATTTTGAAGAGATTGGGCCATTGGATGTGAATCTAAATCCAAGGAATTCCACCTGGGTAAGCTCTATACTTATTATATATCCAACAATGTTTCAAGTGGGCAATGGTGTATTTAAGAGTATGGACATACTGTGGTTGGGGTTAGAGCTGACAGGGACCAAGGTGGGAAAGTGGGGGATGCTAGCTAGCTAAAGGGTTAAGGTGGTGTAAGGTGATTTTTCACAACTTGTCAATATGTATCAATTGATAGAGAATAAATTTTATTTGGAATTGAGATACTATTGCATAACTATTCAGGATTCTTAACTATGTTATATTTTTCTCCTATTTTTCTTGTACTGGTAATTATTGTTAGTTGTCAGCAGCCAATCTGCTCTTTATAGACAGCCCGGTGGGCGCAGGTTACAGCTACGTAACTGACGAGTCGGCGTACACTACTAACTTGACAGAAATCACAACTGATCTTGTTCATGTTTTGAAAAAATTCTTGTACTATTATTGTGACTTTAAGGTACTGTAATAGGCTTAAGGGGGCGGTAGATGGGTTGTAACCCATCGCGATAACCTCATAATTGCCTTTCACTGGGGAATGCTTAGGATAATATGGAGAACATTTGGCTTAGACAACATTCTCAAAGCTCAGTACTCTGACATGTCCATAATTTCAGTGGGATGGGTCATGTTTGCTGGCTTGGCTCAAGAGAGTTCCTCCTCTTGTCTCTAAAAAGCTCCTGCATGTTATTTTGATTGCCAATCCCTAATATTGAGGTCTAAAAGCACAATTGTGGGCCATGCTAAACCATAAAATCTATCCCATGAACCCTACCAGGAATTTTTATTCTGGGACCCTGATCAAGGCTCTTGGTTCGGACCTCACTGTCGGACATGTCGGACCCCTCGTCAGCAAGTTTCTGGAGCCACCGCTGACCATGTGGCTGAGCTGTTTTCTGTCCACTAAGCATTCCTTACGTGAATTTCACTTTTGGAGTTCGCCTATTGTGTTCATCCCATCTATCATCATTTCAGGTGCAAGCCGCCAACGTTTTATTCATTGATAATCCAGTAGGAAGCGGGTATAGTTATGTGACAAATGACAATGCCTACACGACAAATGTGGACGAAATTGCTATAGATCTTGTTACCATTCTCAAAGCATTTTTTACAAAACATTCAGAGTTTAAGGTGAGGGGAAGCTTAAGTCAGTTAATGATTAAAATTTAAAATATGTTGTTATGTCTCTCATTCACTCACTGAGACAAATGAACAACAAAGCCACATCTAAGTAATCCAAACCGGTTGTCTTTATTATCCACCATATTCAACAACCATCACAACCAACTCGAACTTTCTCCGCTCTTACAATAATAGCTGTCTCTTATACACATCTTTACTTATTGACCCAAACCGCATTACTCTATCCAACAATAGCTTAACAAACAATTCAAAAATTAAATGAAAACCGTTAAACATTTTACATGCATGTACTGCAAGTCTTTGAAACAAACTGTAAATAGTCTACCAAACCAATATGCATTAATATTGCAAATTATGTTATTACAATAAACCTTATTCGGAAAAGTGAATGCTGGTTATTTCTTTTACCGTTATCTACTTCACAATGTTATAATGATAGTTAACATAATTACCATATACTGTATACTATATCTGTGTGTATGAATTTTTTTAAATTTTTTTTTAACCAACATAACAACATCATAAATCACTTCGACTACTCTTGAACAACATCTTTACAAACTATTATAACACAACATTTTTAATCACTACTACTACTCTCGTCATCTTTACAAATCGAGTCTATCCGGTTTCTTCCTAATACGCAGAGGATACCTCC
>NW_022716546.1:645491-651068 GCF_011630105.1 Anneissia japonica
GGTTTATCCTCGTCGCCAATGTTATGTCTCTCATTCACTCACTGAGACAAATGAACAACAAAGCCACATCTAAGTAATCCAAACCGGTTGTCTTTATTATCCACCATATTCAACAACCATCACAACCAACTCGAACTTTCTCCGCTCTTACAATAATAGAGGGCGATATACAACTTTGAGTACACTACATATGTGATCGCCAATTATTTGAGTGGACAACCACAGAAAATATAGTAGCATTTCTCTCATTGCAGTGTTGTGATATAGTGCATTATGAAAATCCTTCTATGCACTTTACATTTTCATACTCCGGTTATCGGATTAAAGGCCTATGGAACACAAACTCACCTCACCCTCCCCACAACATTGCAGCAGATAATCAGTGCATTTTGGCATTTAACCCACTTACGCTCCTGGGTGGAGAGAAGCAATGCAGATTAAGTGCCTTGCTCAAGGACACAAGCGAAATGCACAGCGAGGGATTGAAACCCAGACTACGAGGTTGGGAAACCAAACCATTCCTGCTGCGCCAAACCACTTCAACTTGTTTCATATACATTTTACAAGTTAAACTAGATTCGTTATGTGAAGTTGTATTAATTGATTTTGAATTAACAGACGTTTTCACTCCTTGCAGACGATTCCATTTTATATTTTCTGCGAATCATATGGAGGCAAAATGACAGCTGCACTCAGTCAGGCCCTTCAGAAAGTAAGTCTTGTTTTGATACAATAAAACCCAAAAGTGAAGTTGCCACATATATGTATGTATGAGTCTGTACTTGTTAGCCAAGTATAGACTATAACTACATTAGATCCACCATGTGAATTTCCATATTTGTTTATGAAGAACATTATCAAAGACACAAAATTATAGTTTTTATCTACTTATTCCAATTACAACAAAGATTATATTATATATAAAATTATTTAAAAAACAAAAGTGTAACATTTGCTACGTTGTCCCTTATACTGTTAACTTGGTTTAAATGGGTGTCTTGAGCACAAACCTTTACCTTTCAACCAATTTCATCATCATGTTGTGTTCTCCACAGAATCGCATCAGTCGTCGACTGCCGGTCACAGCGAGAGCCCAACTTTAAGTCACATTTAATAAAATTTGAAATCTTTTTCTTTCATAGGAGATTGATGGTGGAAGACTTTCTATTGATTTTCGAGGACTAGCTTTAGGGGATTCGTGGATATCACCAATAGGTATAATGACCATTCTTTGTTCATCGATGGTGATTCAGTCATTAGTTTTTGAACAATCCTGCTGACAGACAGACAGAAAGTCGTGAATATATAACCACCTCGGCAGGGTTTTTATTTGATTGTTTGTCTACTTAAATTAAATTCAATGTAACATTTATTCACTTCCTTTTCGCATGCATAAAATAGAAAATGATAATTTTAATAACATAAAAGTAAGAAATGCAAAAGAAGAGAGGAGGAAGAGAAAGCCCAGAGGCAAGACAAAAATCAGAATGGTTTTTACAATGGAAAATGTTTCTAACTAACCTGCTAATGGATAAACGACGGTGTTGAATACATAACCTTCTCGGTGGAGTTGTTAGTGAATTGTTTGTCTACTTGTATTGAATGCTCTGCTATATCAAATTCAACTATATAAAATTATGTTTTTTTAAATTTTAATAAATTGTAAATAATTTGTTGCAGATTATGTAAATACTTGGGGTCCGTACCTTTACCAAACAGTGAGTATAAATCTATTTGGCATTCCATGTTAATCTTTTTTTCCCAACAGAATATTCTATTTTCATGTTTTTACATTTGTTATTACTTAAATATAAAATATCTGGATCTGTTTTTATTGTGTTTTCCAGTCACTGCTGGACAAGCGAGGGCTTGCATTGGTACAGCAGGCGGCTAATGAAACTGAAATGGCCTACAATGCTGGTGACTACACCAAAGCAACTCAACTGTGGAGCATAACAGAAAATGTGATTGCTGAGGTAGGAAGAACCATCAATCTATAAAGCATTGTAATTAACACAATAACAACCATTCTCTCTTTTTACACCAGTATAGCTAACCTCTTTATTATTATTATTTTTTTTTTTTTTGAAGAACACAGATAATGTAGATTTTTACAACATCCTACTGCATAACACTTATGGAAGTAATAAGATGTCAATCAAGAAGACATACTTTATGGCTCCAGAATTGAGTAAGTTCCATATAACAATCCACAATATGAAGAAATGCAGGACTAACTGTATTTAAACAATGAAGAGAGCCATTTTTTATGGATCCAGGGCCAGTGCTAGCGGGGGTCCAGGGGGTACTGATGGAAGTAATAAGATGTCAATCAAGAAGACATATTTTATGGCTCCAGAATTGAGTTCCATGTAACAATCCACAATATACAGAAATGTAAGACTACTGTATGTAAACAGTGAAGAGAGCTGTTCATAATAACTAATCTGCTGACAAAACCCATTGTACAATTGACCTCTGAGATTAAAGAACTAAAGGTCATTATCATTTGCATAATCTGTATTTTTTATAGGTAGGTTGTATCTGAAGCATGTCGCTCCATATGAAGCTGATCCACTCACTGAACTCATGAATGGACCAATCAAAAAGAAGCTAGGTATCCCTGACAATGTCACATGGGCTGGTAAGTCTTTGTGTATTGGTAGAATGCTTTAAAATGTGCACAAGCAGCAGAAATGAAAATGTGCCATTGAATAATACAATCATGTCGACAATGTTTACAGAAGTACAACACAAAGTAATTTAAATGCGAAATAGAAGCAAATTATTAACAATCCAAATAAATTTAATAATAAAAATGAGGTGTGAATTATAACTAGTGTATAAAATTCTAAGAATGCTAATTTTGTAGTTGTTTTAATTAAATACTAAATATTTTTTCATAACCAATGTCTTCATTCAATTTAATTTTAGTTAAAAAAAAAAAGATTAAATTTTACTTTTTTGTTCAATTTTAAATATTCGAAATAGGAAATTTATGAAAGTTCATATAAATAATATCTGTATTATCATAAACGTTTGTAGAAATTTTTATTCAGCTCTGTCAGGTACAGTGTTTATAAAGCAATTGGGTGATTTCATGAAACCTGTCATAGATATAGGTAAGTTGAAGATGTCCTTTTAGTTTAAATGAAGGGAAATAGGAGAATAAAGGTCATGTATCCCGCAGGCGTAGATCCAGTAGAGGGACTGAAACCCCCCCCCCCTACCAAGCGGTTCGAAGCGGCTCCGGCCCACCTCACCCCGTTTGTGACGTAAAAGAAAAAAAAAAGGAATTATTGATCGCCTAAAATGCCTCGGAGTTTAATTCCGGGCATCTAGAAAACAAACAAATTTGCAGACCCCCTAGGGTATAGTGTTGGCTCTTAATTTGGACATCTCTAGATCCGCCCCTGAAGTGTACTACTGTTTTAATGTTCGATATGGTTTTATTAGTACACTGCCAAGCCACTGTATTAATTTGTGAACTAACAACTTTTATTTGCTTTTGAATAATTAGTTGATGACCTTCTTAAGAACACAACTCTGAAGGTTGTAGTGTACAATGGACAGCTTGACCTTATTTGTGATACCCCAGGTAAATGTACTGTTCAAACTTAGATTTAGGAAGCTACCAATAGCTATTATAACACATGTATGTTAAGTGCATCATTTGCATTTGTATGTAAACTTTATAACCTGTATTTTAAAGTTCATCACCTGCATTACGTTAATACACTATAGTCCTACATCTCCTTCTCAGTTGGCAAACACTGTGAGTTAGTTGCAAAGGCTTAATCCCTGTCCAGAAAATCAAAATTTTATTTGACAAAAGAATTATGTGACATGCCTAAATATGGTTGTACTGACATCACATCATGACCACAAAAATAGGATGACAATATATGTGCATAACAGAAAATTTGATAATCTCGACAAAGCTTTATACTGATCTCTGCAAAATCAAGTACTCTGCGGTGCTCCTATGACCTTCACTTGCTCATCCGTTAGAGACAATTTTGTGTTTGTGTAGGACTACCAGCATCATCTGATTTCTAATATTGTACAGGTACTGAACTTTGGTTGGAGAAACTGACTTGGCCTGCCTTGTCCAGTTTTGATGCTTTGAAGTGGAAACCATTGTACACAGTAGGCAGTCAAACAAAGGCATTTGTAAAAACGTACAAGAACTTCAGTTTTTACTGGATTTTGAATGCTGGGCATATGGTATGTACCATTGTGCGCGTGTCCATGCTGCAGTCAGTTGATGCTTGATAGGGGTAGGAGAAGTCCAGCAAGGGTTTTAACCAATGGGTCGCCTAGGGCCTCAAGTCATGGTTCTGGTTTAATATGACTGGTGGAGATTAATGGGAGGGATTTTATGGTAAAGAATTTTGCTTTTAGACCACCACTCAGTGGCAAAGCCAGGAATACGAAATGGAGAGGTGCCCGGAGAGGCATTCAGTCTGGACCACCTCAGCCCCACCAGAAAACTTGATTATCACACTCTCAGACCTAAATTTGATTATAATTATCTTCTTTTATCCATTAAAAAAAATAATGCATGGACCGGCTTGCCCCGTCCCGCATTCTTTTTTTTAAAACTCATTTTGATATTCTTCTCTAGGTTCCAGCCGATGCGCCTGATATGGCTTTGAAGATGATGAAGATGGTTGTGCATCAAGCAGATGAGTAGGCCTAGGGTGTCCAGACTGCAACTATAGCTGGACTATGGTGCAACACATTTTTATCTTGCAATTTTAATAAACATACTGTGACAAGTTCAGTTAGTGAATGCAATGTGGGAATCGGGATATTTTATTAGATGTTTTGACTGCTTTCGCAGTCTTTTAACATGCACATCTACAGTTTGCTCTCCAATTCGAGACCACTTTTAGAACCTGATAATAATTTGTGGTGGGAGGTTCTTTCTTCAATTAAAGGGTTAGCTTTGTGTAAAAGACGGAAGATTGTTATTTGGTTCACAAAGTGGTCTCGTATGAGGGTGCACTGTATAATTTTAATGTCATTAGAGTAGGTCATTTTATTAGTTCCTATGCATGTAATGCAATAGGAACTACTGTAATCACTCTTGCTATTTCCTATGTTTTTTATTGTGTGTAGTGTGTATGTGTGTGTGTGTAGACATTTATGCAAATGCGCATGCGTCAAAGAAAAGTTTTCCGACATTTTGTTTTACATCGCGATGCGAAGATCGATGTGAAGTTTCTGCAGAGTTCAGTCAGGGCTCACGCTAACCGACCGGAATGTCGGCATGGATGAAACTATTTTGGTTTTACGGCAAAAAATCACCTGCTGTAGGCATAGGTAAAACTAAAATGTTTTAATACTTGCTGAAATACATTGTTTCTTCATTTAGATCTCCATTTTTCACTTAGTCCATGCGACGTTTTTTTCTGTTGTATACGTATGAGTAGTCATATGAAGGTACTATATCCCCGACAGTTGGCTGTGCAGCAATGTACCCTTTGAATGCAAACTGAAAACAATATCTGTCTCTTATACACATCTAGATGTGTATAAGAGACAGGTGTTATATATTGATATTCTTCTAGT
>NW_022716546.1:652054-653888 GCF_011630105.1 Anneissia japonica
TATATATATATATATATATATATATATATATATATATATATACTTCTAAAAGTCGTGTATCATGCATAGGAACGTTGACGCCTGCAAGGCTCTGGTTAGCAATTCTACCTCCACAAGTTATACATTCAGGCCTGTTTGTTAGCATGATTAGGCAAAAACTAATGAATGTATCATCATTAAATTTAATGGAGCGATAGATTGGATTAGACAGCGACATTAGAAAAGTAAAGCGAATAAATAACAATACAGTGCTACTGCATAGCTGAAAGGCAATAAACATGTTTTAAATGTTTTTTAATGAATTGTTATTTTATAATTATATGTTTAGCTGAGCTGCATAAATGGTAAAGCATAACATGAGTACTAACTATATTGAGTGATGAAAATTCTTTAGGGATCTTTTCTGTATGTTTATGTAATATATATCTCAATAGATATTTGTAGTGTGTTAATATTCATGTTATAATAAAATGTTCAGTGACAATGATTTTCACGGAATGAGTTAAAAAATTGTTTATTTTTGTAGTGCTAAAACAATGATTATGCATGGCTATTATTGTTATGTCCAAGGTAGTATGAATATTGATGAGGAGTCCAGGGCAGCACAAAAGTGAAATAAATATTAACAAGTTAAGACAAGTGCACAGTAGTAGGGTATGGAAATATGCTAATTTGTTATCCAAGGGGTTAGCAGTTCAACAGTACATAAGCCCACCTTAGACTTGCCACAAGTCCCTTGTTATAGTTTTCCTTTATTCCAGACAGCACCGCCAACGAGCGAATAAAGTTGTGTTATAATTTTATCTTCGGTTGAGTCGTAACAAAAAAAGAAATTGAGTATGGGATGCCAATTACATTTGGTATGGTGCGCATTAAGTGCAATAAAAAGTGAATAACCCAAAATTAGGGCCTGCTGGGCCGTCGGAACCGCACCGGCTTTGGCCGGACCACTTTTTCTCAATCCTATCACAGGTCTCCCTCCATAACACCAATTAAAAATCCTTTTTGGGACCAGGGTTTTAGTGGTCTAATTTGAATCAATATAATTAATTAAAGACCGGCTTTAAAAGTAGTCTTTAATATCTCTACCTAGAGGGACATTAAGAAATGATATAGTAAATGTAAGATATTTGAATGGGTGTAGGGCCTACAGTTACTGTAAGATGTTATTATTATTATTGTTAATGCTAAAACTATTTCCCTGTAATCAAGTCCTGTGCATGGTGGTCTTTTGGTGTCGAATTCAAGTCCCAATTTGGAAGAATCCACATCCGGGAGATCTGTTTAAATGAATTTTCTTATCACAACCAAATTTTGCTGTGCATGGTGATAACATTTGATAACCATTAATGATTGGTACTAACTGCTGCGCAGACAATTGATATTACAGTTTAAAAACTTGTTAAAGCATGCAAATATCATCATGAATTTGCGGGAGATGGTTTATTTCGGGGAAAAATATGCCAGTTTCTAGGAGACCCCATTGCGAGACTCTACGGGAGACATGGAACTCATATGTACTAAATGTGGTCTTCAGATTTCTCTATTTAGATGTAAATTAAAAAATAATACATTAAATNAAAAATAATACATTAAATGTTTTAAAATGGTTGTACAGTAACTGCATGCTCTTATTTATTCTTAATTAAACATTTCTTAGTAGCCAGACATCAACTTGTCTTTCCATTAAAATATTACTGACATTGCCACTAACATTATCATCATTCAATAGGAAAAAAAACGCTATACACAAAACAGTGCATTGGCTAATATATCTATGTGCAAGTAATATATAACACAATTTATTGTATTGCCGTGTACATTTCAACTTTAT
>NW_022716546.1:654225-655995 GCF_011630105.1 Anneissia japonica
TGCTCTTATTTATTCTTAATTAAACATTTCTTAGTAGCCAGACATCAACTTGTCTTTCCATTAAAATATTACTGACATTGCCACTAACATTATCATCATTCAATAGGAAAAAAAAACGCTATACACAAAACAGTGCATTGGCTAATATATCTATGTGCAAGTAATATATAACACAATTTATTGTATTGCCGTGTACATTTCAACTTTATTGACAATCCTTAATTTCAATATTTAAGATTGATTTTGAAATTGTTTAGAGGTATAATATAAAATAACAAATAACTATTATAAAATTCTGGCAAAGGTATAATGGCCAAGCCGGCCCTGATTAGGCCTTCCAATATAAAAAATTGTAACCCTTAAATTAAAAGTGAAGACATTAATTTTTCTAAAATTATGCATGTGCTATTTCCCGGCTGAGGAGCCATTTTTTCAACCATAGTGAAAAAAAAATGTGTTGCACCCTACCACCCACCCATGCCCACTCTTATTAAAATGGCCGGACCACTTGCAAAATGCTTTCGACGGTTATGGCCTGGAACCCAGGCTAAAGCCCACTTGTACGTAAATTATGTTACAGGGGGTCGGTATGAATTTTTAGAAAACCTGGGATGGGGACGTGTGGCAGCTGCAGTGCTAGTCGTGAATTGGGTAAACAAAACAATCTTCTGCTATTTCTGAATTGAATAAGCGTAGTGTGAAACAGGTGCAGATCTACGAGCAGTAAAGTATCTAGAGGTGAGGGGGTTCTTGCATACCCCAAAAAACCCTTGTTTTTAATTTAATGAAAACATCCGAGCAAAAAAATCATTTTATTTTGTGACCTATCTTCCCTCGCTCCACCTTTGTGGATACAATAATACAGCAATTAAAAATGCATTTACAACAAGTTATTTTATTTTAAACTATACGTTTAAAATACACTATTAACGCATTTACATTTTAAAAGGTATTTCATAATATAAGTATGTGATATTACCCATATCGTTAAATAGAATAGTCTAACAAAACTTTCGTGAAGATCGCATGCAAAGTTGAGTAAAAATAACTAAAACTCGTAGGCCTAAATGTAATTTTATATGCAGTGTACTGCCTATTTTTTCCTGAAGTGCACAAAAGTAAAAAGACAAAAAATAAATAACTAAATAACTACTTATAAAATAATTATATAATATGATGTACAATTTTGTAAGGCCTTAATGAACAAGCTACCGTATAACATTTTTAAGGCAAATTCAATGAATTGGTTATCTTTATATTTGACTTGTACACGTACAGTACAATACAATGACAAATTATACAAAATAGGCTATTATACAATAGGAAGAGATAAGACCTAAATAAGAAAGTAAGTTTAAAGTGTTAAAGTCACACAATAAAAGTTGTATGTATATAAACTCACATTTGATTCAAGAAAAAAAATCTTACATACGTCCGTTTTTAGCTCTCGTCCCCCTGTATTTTGCCTCGTGTAGAAGAGGGTATTATTAGAAAAGTTGACTTATCTTAAAATTGCAAAGAAGATACATTTTTTCTCTGAAAAACGCATTTGACTTATAATCAATCAATGTTGTGTATTGTGATAATAATTCTTAAGTAAATTTTTTTTTCTCTGTTCTGGTTTTATGCATTTGTGCAACCCACGCATCCCACCCTACGGCAACTGGTTACGACCCTGCAGATAACTTTTAAAATCAGTATTAAAAACATTTACAGTAACACTGAAAAAAATAAGCCGTTAGTGTAATTTGAAAATCATTGATATATATA
>NW_022716546.1:662685-668184 GCF_011630105.1 Anneissia japonica
GGGCTAAATTACGCCAAACTGTAAAAATGTGAATAAGCGCCGCCACTCACACTTCCCCGCCTAATGAAAGCAATAAGGGTTGGGGGACAAATGTAATTGTACAAAGACCCGCTAACCCTATCCACGGATACAGGATTTAAAAATTAAAATTAGTGGGGTCTGACAGCATCCACTCCAGCCCTACGATAGTTCAACAACATTTTGCAACTCTGAATGCCCAGAAATAGATGCTGACAACTTGTAGGGCCGCTAGCGCTCTTCCCCACAGGGGGCAGCCATAAAAAATAAAGTTAGCATGGAGATAGAGTCTTTGTTGGAAATATGGCACTTCTGGATGCCTGGAAATAGAAGCTGGGAAACCTGTATAGCCACCACATATTCCCATCTGGATACATAATGGTAGCATTGACCAAATTAAAATTCGTAGGACTATTTTAAATCATGGGAACAAGACAATTTTAAGTCTACTGCGAAAATGATATATTGTTCAAAAGTAAATTAAGTTGCTTATTTCTCCATGAATAAATAAAGTGCAAGAAACACAAATATATATGTATAGAGTAATAAAACGCATAAATTAAAAGTGTCGAGTACCCGTAACATTTAATGGTAAAAACACAAACGTTTTCGGGCATCACCCTTTATCAGGTGGTACAGATAGAAAATATAGCGTATATATATATATATATATATATACATACGTACATACATATATATATATATATATATATATGAATATATACATGCATACATATCATACATACACACATACACGGAAAGAAAAATAAAGTAAAACTAAATAGGATACAACAAAGAAAAGAAAGGGGTGGGGGGTGGTGGTGAACAGGAGATTGCATACTAATAATAATAAATAAGCAATGGAAAGACTGTTTATACAACATATACCTGAATCAGAGATTTTTATAGTAATTTTGAAGCTAGTCAGAGTTGGTTGAACTTTTGAAATCGGCGGGTGAAAGATTATTCCATAGTTTGGGTCCTATATAGAGTATAGTAGAATGTTGTCTAATTTTAGATGTACAAGATTTAGCGTAAACATTAGTTAAAGAGAGTTTACGCACAAACACTGGTACCTCAGACCTCCAAAGTACGCTAGGCACAAGGTTGTTGAGACACAATTATAAAGTGGCTGGTTTATTGATTGATTGATTGATTGACTTCATTTGATATTCAATATAGGTCTACCTTTATTTCTTGATTTCCAATGGAGTCCATAACGCATTCAAAATCTAAAAGTGAAAAATACGCTTTTTAACTAGAATAATTAAAGCCAATGAGATATGTGAATATCAGATATCAAAAACAATAAAAACGACAATCTAAAGGACAGAAAACAAAAACGATGCTATACAATGACCAAATTTCTTTCTTTCAGCTTTTTCTTGAAACTATTCTTGTATTCAGTTGCTTTAAGTGAATTTGAACTCCAGAGCATTCGACTCTAGGATTCATAAAAATAAATAAAATGTAGATTTATTCTTCAAGTGTGTTTAGTTAGGAATGATAAGTCGATGACGCTCGCACTAACTTTTTAGTTTATTACGGAATGTTGGCGATTCAAGATTTCCATGCGCCAGAAGTTAGAGACTCGGTATAGGGGAATACCCTAATTAAACTAGTTGACCAATCATTGTCCAGTACTAGCGATTCTCTGGAGCACGTGCCAGGCACGTCACGGTCACCTGATTAACGACAACAAGAGTCTGTACCTGCAACTTCTACGGCGCGGTCCGAAAGAAAAACTTGCACGTCATGGTGATTATAAAAACTCTTTTGACTATAGTGGGCTTAATCATCTGCCTGTCTTTCACAGAGTCATCACTTCATGAGGGTAAAGATTATTAATTAATATTAATGATGAATGGAATCATTAGGCCTAGGCTACACTGTTCCACAACACATTGAAAGGATGGGTAGGCCTCGCCAAGCCTATCCTCCTCGGTTCTTGGTACGGTGATCTATGCAGCTCTCTGAGCTTGCAGACAATATACTAGGTAGGCCTCGAGGCTTTTTATGAGATAAGACTGATACTGTGAACGTATAAGTCCAGTATTATTCGCACAGGATAGTAATCGCACACATCGTCGTGAATATGTAATTTTAACTTAGCTTTTTCAACCAGACAACCAACAGTGTGTTCAGTGATGCGTTCTGTATTTACTATTGTTTGAAGATAAAGTCGTATTTTGAAACGAAATCGCTTTGTAAACAATGATAAAAAAATAAAAAAAACTCATTGAGCGAAACTTTATTTCAATTCAGTTCATTATATTCAATATCAAAATCGCTCTCGAGGACTGAATTAAATGATACTTACAATACAAACATAAAAACATCAAAGGAGATTTGAAGTTTATAAAGGGATATGGATCATCATATGGCTGGCTCAGAGGCCATTATGATTTTTTTAAAAATAAGATACACATCTGTAATCAAGGGGATATAATTAATTTTATATACCTCTTTGCTGTAATCCAATATTTATTCGAATAGACGCCCTGTTTATTGTTGAATGGGGTGTTTATTGCTATACTCAAATAAACGCCCATTATTAATTTCACTGTAAATGTGGAACTGCAACACACTGGCATCAAAATGTGTTGTGTGATCTCGGCCGAGGTGGAGGCGGCAGTTGCGTAGACGACTGCTGATCTTCGCTATCGGCCGCGGAGTTTTCGGCGACGGTCCTGCCCTCCCGATCGAAGAGCAATTCTGCGAAGACGTCGACGATCGGCGTCGAACTGCGAAACGGACTTCTGACGAAGTCCGATCTCGGGTGGCAGCACAGCAGAATCTTGGCGCACGTCAGGAATCGAGAAAAGCAATCGGACGAACGATTTCACTCGACGTTTCTCCAGTTCACGACGACGACGTTCTCGAAGTACGTCGTGCCGTTCTTGGCGCCGGTCGGCGGACGGCGGTTACTTATTGACCCAAACCACCTTGGAGTCTAGAACACAGAATAAGAATGTGTTAAGAATGATGTTGCTTCTATTAAATTTGTTTATCATTCATTTAGGGGGCCTTTATTCAATTAAAAAATACTCGCCTCAGGTTGTTCATTCGAAGGAGGCGTTTATTTCCAATGAGGCTGTAGTAGAGGGGTTGTTTATTTAAATTGGGGCATTTATTAAAATATATACGGTACCAATTATTAGTCACTGCGGAACTATGAAAGAATCCTATGCATTGAATGTTAAATGTCCGTAATAATTGCAATGTCTGCTTCATTCTTACGTATGTAGAGCGTAGATGCCACAAGTCTATAATAAATGACGACGAACCAGATCAGGATTGGGGATACGTGAATGTTCGCCCTGATGCCCACATGTTTTGGTGGCTCTACTTTTCCACTATCAAGCCAGTCTACTCATCAGCACCATTAGTACTTTGGCTACAGGTACGTTATAAGACCTAGCATGGGAAAACTTTATCATTTTGTTTATTATATCTAAGATCACTGCCAGTCTCAAACATTGAAAATATATATTGGCGCCACATACAATATATTGGTCCCTCCACTCCCCACCCCCACCCACTTTCTTCATATGCAACATTTAATTATTATGGATTGATTGATAATCAATTGATTGTTGATATTCTATTGTCATCTTTACGTGTCTTGTCATCCCTCTAGGGAGGGCCAGGAGGCTCCTCTACAGGATTTGGCAATTTTGAAGAGATTGGGCCATTGGATGTGAATCTAAATCCAAGGAATTCCACCTGGGTAAGCTCTATACTTATTATATATCCAACAATGTTTCAAGTGGGCAATGGTGTATTTAAGAGTATGGACATACTGTGGTTGGGGTTAGAGCTGACAGGGACCAAGGTGGGAAAGTGGGTGATGCTAGCTAGCTAAAGGGTTAAGGTGGTGTAAGGTGATTTTTCACAACCTGTCAATATGTATCAATTGATAGAGAATAAATTTTATTTGGAATTGAGATACTATTGCATAACTATTTTTAACTATGTTATATTTTTCTCCTATTTTTCTTGTACTGGTAATTATTGTTAGTTGTCAGCAGCCAATCTGCTCTTTATAGACAGCCCGGTGGGCGCAGGTTACAGCTACGTAACTGACAAGTCGGCGTACACTACTAACTTGACAGAAATCGCAACTGATCTTGTTCATGTTTTGAAAAAATTCTTGTACTATTATTGTGACTTTAAGGTACTGTAATAGGCTTAAGAGGGCGGTAGATGGGTTGTAACCCATCACGATAACCTCATAATTGCCTTTCACTGGGGAATGCTTAGGATAATATGGAGAACATTTGGCTTAGACAACATTCTCAAAGCTCAATACTCTGACATGTCCATAATTTCAGTGGGATGGGTCATATTTGCTGGCTTGGCTCAAGAGAGTTCCTCCTCTTGTCTCTAAAAAGCTCCTGCATGTTATTTTGATTGCCAATCCCTAATATTGAGGTCTAAAAGCACAATTGTGGGCCATCCTAAACCATAAAATCTCTCCCATGAACCCTACCAGGAATTTTTATTCTGGGACCCTGATCAAGGCTCTTGGTTCGGACCTCATTGTCGGACATGTCGGACCCCTCGTCAGCAAGTTTCTGGAGCCACCGCTGACCATGTGGCTGAGCTGTTTTCTGTCCACTAAGCATTCCTTACGTGAATTTCACTTTTGGAGTTCGCCTCATTTTATTGTGTTCATCCCATCTATCATCATTTCAGGTGCAAGCCGCCAACGTTTTATTCATTGATAATCCAGTAGGAAGCGGGTATAGTTATGTGACAAATGACAATGCTTACACGACAAATGTGGACGAAATTGCTATAGATCTTGTTACCATTCTCAAAGCATTTTTTACAAAACATTCAGAGTTTAAGGTGAGGGGAAGCTTAAGTCAGTTAATGATTAAAATTTAAAATATGTGATCGTCAATCATTTGAGTGGACAACCACAGAAAATAAAGTAGCATTTCTCTCATTGCAGTGTTGTGATATAGTGCATTATGAAAATCCTTCTATGCACTTTACATTTTCATACTCCGGTTATCGGATTAAAGGCCTATGGAACACAAACTCACCTCACCCTCCCCACAACATTGCAGCAGATAATCAGTGCATTTTGGCATTTAACCTACTTACGCTCCTGGGTGGAGAGAAGAAATGCAGATAAAGTGCCTTGCTCAAGGACACAAGCGAAATGCACAGCGAGGGATTGAAACCCAGACCACGAGGTTGGGAAACCAAACCATTCCTGCTGCGCCAAACCACTTCAACTTGTTTCATATACATTTTACAAGTTAAACTAGATTCATTATGTGAAGTTGTATTAATTGATTTTGAATTAACAGACGTTTTCACTCCTTGCAGACAATTCCATTTTATATTTTCTGCGAATCATATGGAGGCAAAATGACAGCTGCTCTCAGTCAGGCCCTTCAGAAAGTAAGTCTTGTTTTGATACAATAAAACCCAAAAGTGAAGTTACCACATATATGTATGTATGAG
>NW_022716546.1:668428-673214 GCF_011630105.1 Anneissia japonica
TTGCTCAAGGACACAAGCGAAATGCACAGCGAGAGATTGAAACCCAGACCACGAGGTTGGGAAACCAAACCATTCCTGCTGCGCCAAACCACTTCAACTTGTTTCATATACATTTTACAAGTTAAACTAGATTCGTTATGTGAAGTTGTATTAATTGATTTTGAATTAACAGACGTTTTCACTCCTTGCAGACGATTCCATTTTATATTTTCTGCGAATCATATGGAGGCAAAATGACAGCTGCACTCAGTCAGGCCCTTCAGAAAGTAAGTCTTGTTTTGATACAATAAAACCCAAAAGTGAAGTTACCACATATATGTATGTATGAGTCTGTACTTGTTAGCCAAGTATAGACTATAACTACATTAGATCCACCATGTGAATTTCCATATTTGTTTATGAAGAACACTATCAAAGACACAAAATTATAGTTTTTATCTACTTATTCCAAGTACAACAAAGATTATATTATACATAAAATTATTTAAAAAACAAAAGTGTACCATTTGCTACGTTGTCCCTTATACTGTTAACTTGGTTTAAATGGGTGTCTTGAGCACAAACCTTTACCTTTCAACCAATTTCATCATCATGTTGCGTTCTCCACAGAATCGCATCATCCGTCGACTGCCGGTCCCAGCGAGAGCCCAACTTTAAGTCACATTTAATAAAATTTGAAATCTTTTTCTTTCATAGGAGATTGATGGTGGAAGACTTTCTATTGATTTTCGAGGACTAGCTTTAGGGGATTCGTGGATATCACCAATAGGTATAATGACCATTCTTTGTTCATCGATGGTGATTCAATCATTAGTTTTTGTACAATCCTGCTGACAGACAGACAGAAAGTGGTGAATATATAACCACTTCAGCAGGGTTTTTATTTGATTGTTTGTCTACTTAAATTAAATTCAATGTAACATTTATTCACTTCCTTTTCGCATGCATAAAATAGAAAATGATAATTTTAATAACATAAAAGTAAGAAATGCAAAAGAAGAGAGGAGGAAGAGAAAGCCCTGAGGCAAGACAAAAATCAGAATGGTTTTTACAACGGAAAATGTTTCTAACTAACCTGCTAATGGACAGACGACAGTGTTGAATACATAGCCTTGTCGGTGGAGTTGTTAGTGGATTGTTTGTCTACTTGTATTGAATGCTCTGCTATATCAAATTCAACTATATAAAATTATGATTTTTTTATTTTAATAAATTATTAATAATTTTTTGCAGATTATGTAAATACTTGGGGTCCGTACCTTTACCAAACAGTGAGTATAAATCTATTTGGCATCCCATGTTAATCTTTTTTTTCCCCCAGAATATTCTATTTTCGTGTTTTTACATTTGTTATTACTTAATTATAAAATATCTGGATCTGTTTTTATTGTGTTTTCCAGTCACTGCTGGACAAGCGAGGGCTTGCATTGGTACAGCAGGCGGCTAATGAAACTGAAATGGCCTACAATGCTGGTAACTACACCAAAGCGACTCAACTGTGGAGCATGACAGAAAATGTGATTGCTGAGGTAGGAAGAACCATGAATCTATAAAGCATTGTAATTAACACAATAACAACCATTCTCTCTTTTTACACCAGTATAGCTAACCTGTTTATTATTATTATTATTTTTTTTTTTTTGAAGAACACAGATAATGTAGATTTTTACAACATCCTACTGCATAACACTGATGGAAGTAATAAGATGTCAATCAAGAAGACATACTTTATGGCTCCAGAATTGAGTAAGTTCCATATAACAGTCCACAATAAGAAATGCAGGACTAACTGTATGTAAACAGTGAAGAGAGCTGTTCATAATAACTAATCTGCTGACAAAACCCATTGTACAATTGACCTCTGAGATTAAAGAACTAAAGGTCATTATAAAAAACCGAAAGGTCCACTGATTAATCTCAGATAAGAAAGTATAATACATACTCCAAGTATTGAAATACACGCCATCGTGTTGGGATTCAATATTTCGACATTAATTATGTCATCATCAGGAATGATTCCTGATGATGACATAATTAATGTCGAAATATTGAATCCCAATTCCTGATGATGACATAATTAATGTCGAAATATTGAATCCCAACACGATGGCGTGTATTTCAATACTTGGAGTATGTATTATACTTTCTTAAAGGTCATTATCATTTGCATAATCTGTATTTTTTATAGGTAGGTTGTATCTGAAGCATGTCGCTCCATATGAAGCTGATCCACTCACTGAACTCATGAATGGACCAATCAAAAAGAAGCTAGGTATCCCTGACAATGTCACATGGGGTGGTAAGTCTTTGTGTATTGGTAGAATGCTTTAAAATGTGCACAAGCAGCAGAAATGAAAATGTGCCATTGAATAATACAATCATGTCGACAATGTTTACAGAAGTGCAACACAAAGTAATTTAAATGCGAAATAGAAGCAAATTATTAACAATCCAAATAAATTTAATAATAAAAATGAGGTGTGAATTAAAACTAGTGTATACAATTCTAAGAATGCTAATTTTGTAGTTGTTTTAATTAAATACTAAATATTTTTCATAACCAATGTCTTCATTCAATTTAATTTTAGTTAAAAAAAGATTAAATTTTTCTTTTTTGTTCAATTTTAAATATTCGAAATAGGAAATTTATGAAGTTCATATAAATAATATCTGTATTATCATAAACGTTTGTAGAAATTTTTATTCAGCTCAGTCAGGTACAGTGTTTATAAAGCAGTATGGTGATTTCATGAAACCTGTCATAGATATAGGTAAGTTGAAGATGTCCTTTTAGTTTAAATGAAGGGGAATAGGAGAATAAAGGTCATGTATCCCGCAGGGGTGGATCCAGTAGAGGGACTGAAACCCCCCCCCCAACCTACCAAGCGGTTCGAAGCGGCTCCGGCCCACCTCACCCCGTTTGTGACGTAAAAGAAAAAAAAAAGGAATTATTGATCGCCTAAAATGCCTCAAAGTTTAATTCCGGACATCTAGAAAACAAACAAATTTGCAGAACCCCTAGGGTAGTGTTGGCTCTTAATTTGGACATCTCTAGATCCGCCCCTGAATTGTACTACTATGTTTTAATGTTCGATATGATGTTATTAGTACACTGCCAAGCCACTGTAGTAATTTGTGAACTAACAACTTTTATTTGCTTTTGAATAATTAGTTGATGACCTTCTTATGAACACAACTCTGAAGGTCGTAGTGTACAATGGACAGCTTGACCTTATTTGTGATACCCCAGGTAAATGTACTGTTCAAACTTAGATTTAGGAAGCTACCAATAACTATTATAACACATGTATGTTAAGTGCATCATTTGCATTTGTATGTAAACTTTATAACCTATATTTTAAAGTTCATCACCTGCATTACGTTAATACACTATAGTCCTACATCTCCTTCTCAGTTGGCAAACACTGTGAGTTAGTTGCAAAGTCTTAATCCCTGTCCAGAAAATCAAAATTTTATTTGACAAAAGAATCATGTGACATGCCTAAATATGGTTGTCCTGACATCCCATCATGACCACAAAAATAGGATGAATATATATGTGCACATCAGAAAATTTGATAATCTCGACAAAGCTTTATACTGATCTCTACAAAATTAAGTACTCTGCGGTGCTCCTGTGACCTTCACTTGCTCATCCGTTAGAGATAATTTTGTGTCTGTGTAGGACTACCAGCATCATCTGATTTCTAATATTGTCTTGTACAGGTACTGAACTTTGGTTGGAGAAACTGACTTGGCCTGGCTTGTCCAGTTTTGATGCTTTGAAGTGGAAACCATTGTACACAGTAGGCAGTCAAACAAAGGCATTTGTCAAAACGTACAAGAACTTCAGTTTTTACTGGATTATGAATGCTGGGCATATGGTAGGTACCATTGTGCGCGTGTCCATGCTGCAGTCAGTTGATGCTTGATAGGGGTAGAAGTCAAGCAAGGGTTTTAACCAACGCATCACCTAGGGCCTCAAGTCAAGGTCCTGGTTTAATATGACTGGTGGAGTTTAATGGGAGGGATTTTATGGTAAAGAATTTTGCTTTTAGACCACCACTCAGTGGCAAAGCCAGGAATACGAAATGGAGAGGTGCCCGGAGAGGCATTCAGTCTGGACCACCTCAGCCCCACCAGAAAACTTGATTATCACACTCTCAGACCTAAATTTGATTATAATTATCCTCTTTTATCCATTAAAAAAAATAATGCACGGACTGGCTCGCCCCGCCCCGTATTCTTTTTCTTAACTCATTTTGATATTCTTCTCTAGGTTCCAGCCGATGCGCCTGATATGGCTTTGAAGATGATGAAGATGGTTGTGCATCAAGTGGATGAGTAGGCCTAGGGTGTCCAGAGTGCAACTATAGCTGGACTATGGTGCAACACATTTTTATCTTGCAATTTTAATAAACATACTGTGACAAGTTCAGTTAGTGAATGCAATGTGGGAATCAGGATATTTTATTAGATGTTTTGACTGCTTTCGCAGTCTTTTAACATGCACATCTACAGTTTGCTCTCCAATTCGAGACCACTTTTAGAACCTGATAATAATTTGTGGTGGGAGGTTCTTTCTTCAATTAAAGGGTTAGCTTTGTGTAAAAGACGGAAGATTGTTATTTGGTTCACAAAGTGGTCTCGTATGAGGGTGCACTGTATAATTTTAATGTCATTAGAGTAGGTCATTTTATTAGTTCCTATGCATGTAATGCAATAGGAACTATTGTAATCACTCTTGCTATTTCCTATGTTTTTTATTGTGTGTAGTGTGTATGTG
>NW_022716546.1:673341-687652 GCF_011630105.1 Anneissia japonica
GGGCATCTAGAAAACAAACAAATTTGCAGACCCCCTAGGGTATAGTGTTGGCTCTTAATTTGGACATCTCTAGATCCGCCCCTGAAGTGTACTACTGTTTTAATGTTCGATATGGTTTTATTAGTACACTGCCAAGCCACTGTAGTAATTTGTGAACTAACAACTTTTATTTGCTTTTGAATAATTAGTTGATGACCTTCTTAAGAACACAACTCTGAAGGTTGTAGTGTACAATGGACAGCTTGACCTTATTTGTGATACCCCAGGTAAATGTACTGTTCAAACTTAGATTTAGGAAGCTACCAATAACTATTATAACACATGTATGTTAAGTGCATCATTTGCATTTGTATGTAAACTTTATAACCTGTATTTTAAAGTTCATCACCTGCATTACGTTAATACACTATAGTCCTACATCTCCTTCTCAGTTGGCAAACACTGTGAGTTAGTTGCAAAGGCTTAATCCCTGTCCAGAAAATCAAAATTTTATTTGACAAAAGAATTATGTGACATGCCTAAATATGGTTGTACTGACATCACATCATGACCACAAAAATAGGATGAATATATATGTGCACATCAGAAAATTTGATAATCTCGACAAAGCTTTATACTGATCTCTACAAAATTAAGTACTCTGCGGTGCTCCTGTGACCTTCACTTGCTCATCCGTTAGAGATAATTTTGTGTCTGTGTAGGACTACCAGCATCATCTGATTTCTAATATTGTCTTGTACAGGTACTGAACTTTGGTTGGAGAAACTGACTTGGCCTGGCTTGTCCAGTTTTGATGCTTTGAAGTGGAAACCATTGTACACAGTAGGCAGTCAAACAAAGGCATTTGTCAAAACATACAAGAACTTCAGTTTTTACTGGATTATGAATGCTGGGCATATGGTAGGTACCATTGTGCGCGTGTCCATGCTGCAGTCAGTTGATGCTTGATAGGGGTAGAAGTCAAGCAGGGGTTTTAACCAATGCATCACCTAGGGCCTCAAGTCAAGGTCCTGGTTTAATATGACTGGTGGAGTTTAATGGGAGGGATTTTATGGTAAAGAATTTTGCTTGTAGACCACCACCATACGAAATGGAGAGGTGCCCGGAGAGGCATTCAGTCTGGACCACCTCAGCCCCACCAGAAAACTTGATTATCACACTCTCAGACCTAAATTTGATTATAATTATCCTCTTTTATCCATTTTAAAAAATAATGTTAAAAATTTTAGGAGGGCCGGCTCGCCCCGCCCCGCAATCTTTTTCTAACTCATTTTGATATTCTTCTCCAGGTTCCCGCCGATGCTCCTGATATGGCTTTGAAGATGATGAAGATGGTTGTGAATCAAGCGGATGAGTAGGCCTATAGCTGGACTATGGTGCTACACATTTTTATCTTGCAATTTTAATAAACATACTGTGACAAGTTCAGTTAGTGAATGCAATGTGGGAATCAGGATATTTTATTAGATGTTTTGACTGCTTTCGCAGTCTTTTAACATGCACATCTACAGTTTGCTCTCCAATTCGAGACCACTTTTAGAACCTGATAATAATTTGTGGTGGCCTCTAGGTTCTTTCTTCAATTAAAGGATTAGCTTTGTGTAAAAGACAGAAGATTGTTATTTGGTTCACAAAGTGGTCTCGTATGAGGGTGCACTGTATAATTGTAATGTCATTAGAGTAAGTCATTTTATTAGCAATTCTACCTCCACAAGTTATACATTCAGGCCTGTTTGTTAGCATGATTAGGCAAAAACTAATGAATGTATCATCATTAAATTTAATGGAGCGATAGATTGGATTAGACAGCGACATTAGAAAAGTAAAGCGAATAAATAACAATACAGTGCTACTGCATAGCTGAAAGGCAATAAACATGTTTTAAATGTTTTTTAATGAATTGTTATTTTATAATTCTATGTTTAGCTGAGCTGCATAAATGGTAAAGCATAACATGAGTACTAACTATATTGAGTGATGAAAAGTAAAATTCTTTTCTGTATGTTTACGTAATATATATCTCAATAGATATTTGTAGAGTGTTAATATTCATGTAATAATAAAATGTTCAGTGACAATGATTTTCACGGAATGAGTTAAAAAATTGTTTATTTTTGTAGTTCTAAAACAATGATTATGCATGGCTATTATTGTTATGTCCAGGGTAGTATGAATATTGATGAGGAGTCCAGGGCAGCACAAAAGTGAAATGAATATTAACGAGTTAAGACAAGTGCACAGTAGTAGAGTATGGAAATATGCTAATTTGTTATCCAAGGAGTTAGCAGTTCAACAGTACATAAGCCCACCTTAGACTTGCCACAAGTCCCTTGTTATAGTTTTTTTTTTTTTATAGCTTTATTCCAGACAGCGCCGCCAACGAGCGAATAAAGTTGTGTTATAATTTTATCTTCGGTTGAGTCGTAACAAAAAAAGAAATCCAGTATGGGATGCCAATTACATTTGGTATGGTGCGCATTAAGTGCAATAAAAAGTGAATAACCCAAAATTAGGGCCTGGAATCCAGGCTAAAGCCCACCTGTACGTAAATTAGGTTACAGGGGGTCGGTATGAATTTTTAGAAAACCTGGGATGGGGACGTGTGGCAGCTGCAGTGCTGCACTAGTCCTAGTCGTGAATTGGGTAAACAAAACAATCTTCTGATATTTCTGAATTGAATAAGCGTAGTGTGAAACAGGTACAGATCTATGAGCAGTAAAGTATCTAGAGGTGAGGGGGTTCTTACATATCTCAAAAAAACCTTGTTTTTAATTTAATGAAAACATCCGAGCAAAAAAATCGCATAAAATCATTTTATTTTGTGACCTATCTTCCCTCACTCCACCTTTGCGCCCCCAATCAGATCCCCCAACTCAAGGCCCTTGGATACACCACTGTCTACAAGGTATCTGTCGATGAGCTTTAAACAAGGATTGTGGGCATATGATTTGTTAAGGGGTACTGGAGATCCTTCTTTTCTAATTATAGGGTTGAGGGCATATTCACTTAGAAGCTCCAGAGGTTTAGCCATTTTAATCTTTTATATACACAATTTGAAGCTTGGTTAATATTTATTATCTGTTACCTTGGAGATAGGATGCTATCGCCACTGGGAACAAACTACTGTAAATCATAAAATCATGCCACTTCTCTTGTTTCAAGCCATTCATTCTGCAGTGGTGACGCACAGCACTCATTACATTTATTATTCTAACATTTTGTTTGCTTTTACCTCGCATCCATATCTCCTCTCTTCTCTGTGTCATGAGAAGTCGTAGCCTTTCATATACTGTACAAACAAAATACACAATGAAGTAAAGAAACTTACATTTTGTACTAATGTTTATTTTAAAAAAATCGCTATCAAATTACAAGGCGATAATATAGTCTATGTCATTAAGCCCTCATAATACATCAGTACGTTTTAAGACCCATCCATCTGAATTTCCAAAACCAGACCAACAAGAGTTTTTTATGGCTTAAGTACGGTATACCATAACTTATTTCACTTATTACATTTCAAAAATATTCCTATAACTTTTCTTTAGCCAAAGTAATTTTCCTCAACTGGAGGTTCTGGGAAAACACTCAATTGAATTCCCATAACTTTCCAAATGTATACAAACTATGTTTGTGATTAATTAATCTAAAATACACCTATAAATTAATGCAGGTCTCACTCCGATTAAAGACCACTTTTTTGTGGTCCCAAATTAACAAATGTCTTATCTTTACTATTTTAGAGACCAAAGCTGCTAAAGACCGTGGAAATCCCAGTCCTAAAATTGGTCTTTAATTGGAGGGAGATCTATACTTAATAAGGTTATCAAATTCCACAGATCTACAGATTTCGTTAAATACCAAACTTCTATTTATTCTGCTGTTAATTAGTGAAGAAAACTAAAGCTAATACTGTAACTTTAAATATATACATTATGCAACCAAATATTTTTTTCTCCAAATATTTAAATTAATATAATTATATTCGAATTTGCTTAAATTCTGATACCTGGATCTATCATGAAGTCTAGACTCCTGCTTCCATCCAATAATGATAGAGCTGTACACAGTAATCCTCTTCCAATTATTTCTTTGTATGAAGGATAACAATACGGTGCTCTTTTCTGATCAACAGTTAAATACCTAAAAAACATTTTCTTTGGACTATGTGTTCTTTGTACTGTAGGTCTTCAAAATAGCATCCATGCATGCATAAATGAACCAAGCAAGCTAAAACCTTCAAGAAATATATACTTGATCAGTGGCGGATCCAAGGCGGACCAAGAGGCCCCCCCCCCCCCCCCCCTAAATTGAGCAAAAAAGAAATATATATTCACATAAGTGAGAAAATGCCATTTCCGGCCATCTAAAAGTACCATATCATAAATTCTCTTTCCTCAGTCCTAACCATGGTGGGGCTGAGGTGGTAAGGTAAGGTGAAAGACCTTCCCTCGGTCCCATCTACTTCAAATTCCTGGATCCACCACTGTTTATACAGATGTATGCTTGTGCATGAGAAGCAGAAGATACAGTAGATAATTGTACACATGCTAAGAAGTACATGTTCTACACAGTGGCGTAACAAAGAGGCCTGGACCCCTTGGCTAAGTCTTCTTCAGGCCATACTCCCCTGAGGGTCATGCAGGGTGCAGTGTGGGGTACAGAGCGAAGCCATCCCCTCTGGAATTTTAAACATTTTTACATGGCGTACTTCTTAAATCTGCAAGATGCCCTACTATGCTGATTCGGTAACATGGCCTTGGCTAAAATAAGCCGATTAATATCCCCGGGCCCTTGGTTTTAACCAGAAAAAGCTCATATGCATTACGCCACTGATTTTACACAATTGCACTGATCACATATTCTGTTACACTTTAATTTTAATAAATAGTTTAGAGGGTGGAAATTTACCAGTTGTTCCTGATTTTCTCACTCATTGGATAAGCACATGTGTTCACAGGTGGAAGAAGCCACTTGCAGATGATCTGGTTAATGAGCCTTTAACACATAACCATGGCAGCTAGCATCAGGGAGAATATAATACTGTAGTAAATCATGCAAACATTCTGAATTTGCGGGAGATGGTTAGTTTCCGAAGGGGAGATTTGTCACCCAGAAAATTTATCTCCCCCACCCAATCATATCAATCGCTCTAGTGAAGTTGACGCAGGCCATTCGCTTATTCGGTGAGTGCGCTTATCACTGTCTATACCAGCAATCAAACACATTTCCCCTGCCTAAAATTTTACCTTTCCCCCTCACTTGACTCCAGATTTCAGAGGAATGTTGATTGTCATAAACTTGGAACCCCTGGATTAGAAACTGGAATAGAGCTATTAAGTATTAATTATTTTATTAGATTTGCATTCAACTTGGGTGTAGCATGTATGTCAAATAAATTTTCATTGAATACATTACGCAGAATACCCGATGCCAAAAGAAATCACCTCAAAGCTGAAGGCAATTAATGACAGATGAGGAAGAATTCGCCAAACATGATGTTATGATCATGTTGGGGACTGCTCGAGTCCAACAGTACTGATGAGAAGTACTGCGAATACAACTCGTAAAGCCCTATCCACACTATTAACTTTTCTTTGACAAAAAACTATTGTATGCCCATATACAGTCATGATGTGCCTATATATGGTCGTGATGTGATGTCACCATGACCATATTTAGGCATGTCACATGTTTTTGCCAAATAAAATGCGATAGTGTGGACAGGGCTTAATAATAATCTCACTTGCCTGTGTTTAGGTCATTGATAAGCACACTATCACAGTATCTGAAAAAACAGATGGTAATGTTGCCATTGAACTTTACACGCACTAATTCAGTTCAGAGATCTCACAATTTGTGATCACATGTTAAGGTAGGTGATCACAAATGTCAGTTTTAAGTAGGCGATCACACATGTCATTTTAAAGTAGGTGATCACGTATCTCATGTTAAGGTAGATGATCACAAATGTCAGTTTTAAGTAGGCGATCACACATGCCATTTTAAAGTAGGTGATCACGTATTTCATGTTAAGGTAGATGATCACATATGTAGGTGATCACATGTGTTTAATTTGGTTTCCATGTTGATTTGGAAACAACTTATAAGTGATGATCACGAGTTCTAATCACAGACATCACAATTTGTGATCATTTCGTTAAAGCAGTTTTGTTAAGATAGGCCATCACATGTGTTTCCCATTAAGTCATCACATATGTCTCAAGTTAGGTAAGTGATCATGTCTAATGTTAAGGTAGGCAATCACATATCAGCCTTACTATACTATTATACTATTATAATTAGATATTATACTAGTAATCACATGTGTCTCTCAGGAGTAGTATAAAGGTGACTGCAATGATGATGTAAAATATCAGTTAGCGTGGCATGGGATAAGTTTTTAACATCTCCCAAAACTCAATGACAAATATGAAACATTCATATTTGAAGCTGCACCACCATAGCCCAGATAAAATAAACATTCCAGATCTGTTGTTGTATATGTTATTTATAGTTTTGTTTTTAACGAAGTCACCAGCAGTTTAAAAAGTGGTTGCATGCAGCTATTTCTATTTGCAAAGAAAAAGAAGGCGCATGGTTTAATAGAAACTGTCATATTAACAGGAAATTGCACTGATGGAAAAATTCATTTAATTCACTGACAACATAACACTGCAATCTGAAATTATTTCTTTTCACATTGCATATCTAATTCACTTATTTCCTTTTTACCTTGTAAGAAGGCAACAAATCACACTGACTAGTCATGATCACATGCCTCAAAACTTGTGATCATGTGCTGTGCAATGAAATAAAGATCACAAGGACCTCATTTGAGAAGTGATAATTAGTGTTCAGGCTGTGAAGTTGTGATTTGCACTAAGATATACATGATCACATGTATCTGGTGACATACATGATCACATGTAGATCATATGTATCTCATATTTCTATTCCCTTACATGGTAATGTGCATTTATTTTTGATAAAACTAGATATATGTGATTTTTTATAGCTCCGATCTGTTTTAAAACCTTACATCTTTCCATTTCCAAAATAATTTGTTTCTGCTGTTTGATGAATTTGAATACAAAAAGAAATAAAACCATCACTAATATGTTTTCTTAAAAAACATACTTCTGTTTGAAGTATTATTTTTTTTGGACGCACCTTTATCATGTTAAGTGTACCACTGTTTCAAAAGTGTAGTTCCCCAATAAATTATTAATTATTATTATTATAAAAATATACATCTTAGACCAGGTTTTTTAAGTGGTGTGGGCAATTGTTAAATTGAAAGATGCACTACACACTACAGGATATTAACTTTCGCCAACTGATTATAGTTGGGGACGAATTGTCCAACAGCAATGCATGACTGCTGTGAAGTTGGAAATGTTCCCATAAAAGTCAAAATTTCGACCAGGTTATTAAGAGGTCTGGGCAACAGTTAATTTGCAAGATACACTACACACTATAGGCATCATTAACCTTCGCCAACTGATTAGAGTTGGGGACGAAATGTCCAACAGCAATGCAGGACTGCTGTGAAGTTGGAAATGTTCCCATAAAAGTCAAAACTTGCCTTTGAGGGAAATGCTGAACTCGCTTTAAAGAGTCAGTTGAGTATGCCTTCACACTCTAAGAAGAGAAAGTGCAGAAAAGAAAAACATGGTTTGTTTCATATTTAACAATACTAAATTCAGTGTGCATTTGAGTTGGGGGCAATCTAAACATGAAAATAATATGGATAAAGTGCATTGCTTAAGGACGACACCACCTTTAGAATAAGGGCACAAGGTTGTCAGCCTGGCTCTGTTTAAATAACTGGCATGCTAGCATTATGCTGAAACTAGTATTATAATGCAGGGATTTTGAACTATGAATATGTGAATTAACATACTGGCTTCCTTGTACCAAACAAAATTGCAGAAAATGGAAAAAATGGAACTAGCCACTATACAAATAAAAGGGCATGAAATAATTTCCAGAATTGTGGAGTTTCGCTACTCCATTCACTTGACAGGAGTCAAGAAATTTGCTACCTGTTAATTCTTTAAGTATAAGAACATAAAAGTTATATACTGTGTATTTTTCAAATATACAATGACACAAACAATTCACCAACATATTGTTGGGGACTTTAACTTTAACTAGGACCTCAAACACTTTCATCCAATCACATCAGTCAAACTGATCATAAGACTTTTTAAAGTTTTTCTAATGTTCAAATCCATATCTGAAAATTAGTGTAAAGGAATTATGGGCAGCGCAAGAGAGGTATCCAAGGGTCCTTAGTACCATAGCCCCACCATGGTTGGGGATGAGGCAAGCAACTTGTAAGAGTAGGCAACTCTAGATGCCTGTAAATGGCTCTCTCAGACTGTCAAACGCAGCACTCACTGATGAAGTGACTGGTTTCTTTAAAAAGGAGGTCTAGAGTTTACAACAAAGAGTTTCTTTAAACTCCTCCACTGGTACTGCCCCACCCACTGGTACTGCACCGCCCACTGCCACTGTTTATTAGATGAATATATTTTTGGTCGTAGTTTTCAGGCAAGCCCAACAGCTACAGCTGTGAATTGCATAGAAGAAACAAACAAACTGGTGGTCATGACAACTTTATTTTACATTGTTGTTTTCAAACATTTTATACATCATTATCTAATGAATGAGTCATTCCTGAGAGGAGAGACAATAAAAACACATAAGAATTAAATCTATGTTCGGCAACCTTTTATCCCCTAGGACCCAAAATAAATTGCCATAGCCTCCCATGACCTAAGGCCTCTAGTTACCCTACCCCCCCCCCTTAGAAATATCATAAAAAAAACAGAATATACTGCCAATATATAACAATCAAAATACTGCGTAGTAAATTTGGCACCATAGGATCTGCAAACTCATACACCTTTGGCTCAATGTGACATCAACTGGATATTTAACATAAATTTAAAGAAATTAGCCAACATTTTAATGAATTACTCTATACCAAGTTTTAGTTTGATGTTTTCATAGGGATCTTAATTTGTCTTAATGTTACTTGCAACACTTTCTATCATTTTTGAGATTAAGATTTGACATGACAACCCTCAAAAGTTCATCCCTGACCTGGGTTGTGACCCATGGGTTGCCGACCATAGAATTAAATAACAAGACTGTCTCTTATACACATCTAGATGTGTATAAGAGACAGTTTCTATTTTACTTCATCTCTGTAGTAAACAACTTGATAATCAATTTTACCTACCTAACCACATTGACAAAATAAAAAAATATTTTAAAAGTGCTTTTAAGCTTTGGATACTTGTGCCAGTTATGCAATGGAATCACAAACTAATCAAGAAAAACTAGAAGAAATTTAATTTAACTACATATATAGACAGTGAATTTTAACACATTTCCAACAGCTAATTTGAATAGAATAAATTCCCAAATCAATACAATAATCTTTTACATGCAGATTATGTAAAGTAAATGAATATAGCACAATGTATAAATTGATATTTATGTGTTTACATTAATGACTTATATAGTTATCTATAATTCGATGTGATCAATCGCCAAATTTGAACTGAATACTTAATTAAGGTACCGTAAAACCTTGAAAAGAAGCCCAAAGGGATTATTCTCGAGAAGCAGCCCATCTCGAGTTGAAGTTAATTAGCAAAAATAGCATTAAAAAATAAGCCCCTGGACTTCTTTTCAAGATAGCATGGGCTTCGATATACAGCGGCCCTAATGTTTTATAGTAGTAATTCCCAAAATTTAAAACATTTTTAAAAGAAGATCTCCTCTTTTAATTTGCAAAAGTAACCTCAAAAAGAAGCCCATCCAAAGGTCACAAAGCCCAGGGCTTCTATTCGGTTTTTACGGTACAGTATTTTAGTTTTATCGTTAACAACATACCTTTGTATTGTGTCCAGAAAGATTCTGAAGTTATCACAAACCTTATAATCAAGATTTCAAAAATCCTCTACACCAACTGGAAATGACCCGGAATTGTACCGTAGTACAAAAATATCCATTACTTGAGTCAAAAACCCCCTGCCACTTACCCAATACTGTTATGTAACCATACAACAGATGAGCAAAAAAACTACCACTGAAATCAAGATCTATTTTTAAATTTTATACAGCGCCCTCACAGGCAGAATCTAAAAATTTGGGGAAAAAATGGTTGCAAGAGATGAGAGCTTCTACTCATCTACAAATCCGTGAGTGTTTAGCTTGAAATGGATTCCATCTCAGTACCTACTATTTCCCGGCCTCATCATGCCGGGGGGTAGTTGAAGGAGTGGTGGTCTAGGCCCAGTGGGCATCCGATGCTGCTGTTGCTGTTGCATCATGGATGGTGGTTGATACATTGGCCTCGACTGACCCATCTGCATCCGACTAGGCATGCCGCCTAAAAGCGGCCTTGGCATATTATTACCTAATTAGACAAATAATAATAATAATGACAAACTGATGCAATAATAACATTACATAAGTAAACAAAATGTCCAAAATTATATGAATGACAATCAACTGTATTAATTTCTTGGATGGATCCTACCTTCAATTTTTACAGGAATTAAATTGATTGTTTTATTGATATCTAAAATTCATTTTGTCAACAAATGGGGGTTGCATTTTGGAAATAAAATTATAAATAAATAACTTAAACATAGCCTCTCATTCTTATACTTAATATATATTTTTTTATTTACATCTAAAATTCATGCCCAGTGTTTGATAAATATTTGTTAAGAGCAGTCTTTAGCACCCTAACCCCTGAGCCCCAACTCTCACCTTGGTGCATTTGCATCTGATGTTGCATCCCCATTGCCATATTACCCCCTCCTCCTCCTCCTCCACCATTTCCACCACCCCCACCTACACCTGAAAAACAATGAATAAATTTATTTATTTATTTATTTACTTTGAGAACATACACCTTTGGAATGGCGGCACACACAAGAGTGGTGCGTTTGGCTTAAATTTCAAAAATATAAAAATTAACTAAAGAAAGAGCACACTTCAACACAATCATTAATAAAATATGCAAATAAATAAATATATTAACTGTTTTTTGCAATTTTAGCTTCATGTATAATTAGCTTCCAACCCTATGTATACACCTCTCCAGATGAAATCCCCACCCCATGGGACTAGTGAAACTTCCCAAACACATCTTTAGTAGCTGGGAACTCAAAGCCCAAGTTAGATGCAAACAAAGTTCCCAAAGCTCATGGAGGTAAATACAGCATACGAGATCCATACAACATTCAATGCTCTCGGGGGTGCTATTCAAGCCACCCCCCCCCCACCTCCCGACAGCATTGAACTTTAAGGCGGGCACTCACTGCCGGTGTATGATGGTTGTATGACAGTCGTACGGCAAATCCCAGTGAGCGCTGAGGATGTGATGCCGTCTGCCGATTTTCGGTAGCAGTCTGAGCGAATCGTTATAAAAAACAATCCATTGCATGGGCATCGTCGCAGTGCGTTCTTTATAGAATCGCATCGGCTGACGACCGTCAGGCGTAGTCAGTGCCCGGCTCAACATCACACTTACATCTCTACCAGCCTACATCCCTCAACCCCAAAATCCTAGTTCTGGAAATGCTTTTATTTTAGTATTCAAAATCAAATACATGAACATGTTAGTTAAATAGCATAATATTTAGCAACTGACGGGAAGGTGCTAATGAATGAATGGAGGAAGGAAGGAAGTGTTATTCTCACTAAGTCCTTCACCATGCCACTAAAGCTCTGTCCAGATTATCATATTTTCTTGTCCATATATAGTCATGATGTGCCTATATATGGTCATGATGTGATGTCATCACGACCATATTTAGGCATGTCTAATGCTTTTGTCAAATAAAATTTCATACTGTGAACAGGGCTTAAAACTTTACCTTAAAGCTCCTTTCTGAGTGTTTTTTTGAGGTAATAATTAAATATTTCAGCTTTACCTTGTTGCAAGGGTCTATGCGGCCTCATTGGGGATTGCCCCATCAAACCTGGCATGCCTTGCGGCCGTTGCTGCATCATCATAGGTGAGCTCGTATTCGGTAGGCTTACAGGCTTCGTTACTTGTTTGGCAGCATATTTTTGTAGAGATGATCTAATCTCCTCCTACATAAAAAAAATAAATAAATTGTTTGGTTAACGATAATGGTCCTGCTTCTTATTGTACAGAAGACCCCGATCCAAACCATGCTAGTGTTGGTGACTGCTTGGACGGCTCGTCGGAACAACCCTCACAAGAAATTTAGACAAGATAAGGGACAATATATCCCTTACATGTCATTACTGGCACTGCTCTGTGGCTGTTACAAGTTTTCCCCTAGAGGATTAGTAATAATTCCCAATTTCAAATATTAATTTTTTGCGAGACAGCTTATTCCAAATATTAATTGAAAATACATCTTTGATAAATGAAAGAGACAAAATAAATAATCATACCAACGATATATCTTCATCTGGATGCATAATTTTACTTGTTGCGCTTGAGCTGGACACCTTACCCGCAACGGATGTTGTCTTGACAGTGGGGGGAGCTGAGGTGATTGTGGTTGTCGAGGGCTGTGCGCTTACTGTAGGACTTGGTTTACTTATTACTGGACCCACTGCTTTGCTTACCGGATGATGGGGACCAATCAACCCTGTGCTAGGCATACTAGTAGTGGTCTAAAATATAAACAAAAATGTTTTACCATGAAGCTCACCCATAAGTTTAACGTAAGAAACTTCATTGGTTCATAAGACGAGAATATGAGACTTGTTTTTATACAAATGTATATGAGTGTAAAACAAGTAAAATCACAATGTAAGTAATAAAACAAAAATTAACTAATAAAAATATTGGTAATTCTAAAAATCTGAAACATATTATAAATAATAGAACTACGATAAAAAATATGTATTAAGTATAGTGTGGGTAATAACAAACATATATACTCCATACATATTGAACGTAATATTATGTCGTATTATTATGATGTGATTATGATAATGAATGTTCTACCACAAAATAGAAAAAAATAAAAGCTTTAATAAAGCTGGAATAACCAATATGAATAGAACACTTGTTTACAATATGGTAAAGATTTTTTGCATGTACTGTATAATAACAGTTAACTACCCCTTGTAGCAATTGGCTGGCTGTGTGTGGGGGATCTCACAATCCACCTTATGCAACAGCATTATTGCATGCAAACCCCCTTTTCCAACAGCATTATTGCATGCAATTTTTGAGATCAAGTGCAATAATGATACAGATACTGAACAGAAAAAAAAATCTGCAGCAAATTTTAATAAGAAGTAAATATCTGAGGTCTCACCACAAAATCAGTCTCATGGTTAGAAAATAAAAATTGTGTTTATATTCTATTTGGGAAGATCACATTACAAGCTTTAATTTGGGCTTTGAATGGCTTCCCTAGGTTAAGTAGATCTACAGATGTGAGCATTAATAATTTAGGTGTATGAGAATCATGTTTTGAGAAAGTCGGCCTCAGAGATAAATAAACTTGTACAAATAATAGGACTAGAATTATAGAATATGTGCAAAGAACACTGTAAGAAAATTCACTTAAAACGTATACAATCATAAAATACCAAGTATCATAATTTGGTGAATATCTCAATGATTTCACCAACGATGCATCTCATTTCGTGGTGAGAACTCACACATTTTCTATTTCATAAGGATATTATCTTCTTTCGTACACAGTTAAATATTTGATTGTAATAAACAATAGATGACACTATTCAGTGATTAACCTTTTCCTATACTGGTCCCCCCTCCAATTAAAGACCCCTTTTCCAAGGGACAAAATTAACAAATGTCTTATCTTTGAAGACTGTTGAAGACCATTCATCTCCATTCCCAGAAGTATTTTTAATTAGAGGGACACCTGTATTTATGACAAATAATCACTTCAAAGATTTTATGAATAAATAATATACGAGAAATTTTAACTCCAGAAACCCCTTTATAATGAGAAATACACTTACCGCAGCCGCACTGGGGAACAAAGGTTTGGCTTGGCTACTGGATGGGGTTGATGATATGGTTGGGGGTACAAGGGACTCGTTGGCTGTACTGCTAACTGTGGTTGAGGCAGGTGCCATTACAGGTGGACGCATCATACCAGGCATCATGGAGGGTGTCATATTTGGCATCATGGGAGGCATTGGTCTCATCATAGGTACTGACATCCTAGAAGTAACAAAAGTCATTTCATTTCAGAGTGAGCATACCTCTGCCCTGTGCCTGAATACTGAACAATACGCAGGCAGCTGAGTGTATGGC
>NW_022716546.1:688056-706744 GCF_011630105.1 Anneissia japonica
CCTCTGCCCTGTGCCTGAATACTGAACAATACGCAGGCAGCTGAATGTATGGCTGTTTCCATTATTTTCTTTTATGCTCGAGGCTAAAAAAATCAAATTTTCATGACCCTGCCCTTGTTCTTTGGCCTTTTCTTCCCAAAATGTAATCATCTCTTTCTTAGATTATTAAGTAACATTCCACTAAATTTTATAATGATTCAATAAAATAGTTTTTGCGTAACCTTGCTAATACACACAAACCGACAGCGGTGAATACATAACCTTCTTTGGCGAAGGTAACAATAATATAATGCGCCATTAATATAGCACATATTTTCCAATGGACTGCCTCTATGTCCCTTAATGGGTGCAACTCATTTTTTCCAGATCCAGTTTACTTTCCTGAGTAAAATAAAATGCTGGGGAAAGGTTAAATAAATGTGTGCATCCTTTTACGACAAAGATAAAAAATTGAAACCCCTATAATATTAGAGGGCGTCATCTACAGAAGCTAGGTATTTGTACACAAAGCTTAATTAACCAGGTCTATTTATGAGGGTTGTAAAAGATATTGTTGATTGCAAGAATAATTCTTTTTCTAGGACTGAACCCAAGACATACCTGTATGTACGGTTATGTATAGATCTTTTGTTAAATTTTTTTAAAGCTTGTTTTTCATCTGTATAAGAAATGTAAAATTCCTACCCCGGCATCATTCCAAATGGAGGCATCCCTGGCATTCCAGGAATAGGAGGCATTGGTGGCATCGGCATCTGTCCTGGCATCATGCCAGCCATCATACCTGGTCCTGGCATCATTCCTGGCATTTTTGCCATCGTTGCCATTGCAGACACAGGAATGGTAAGCTGCGAGGTACTTGGTTCCTGAGAATTTTTCTTCTCTTCTTTCTTTTTTTCATCACCTACAGAAATTACTTAAATAATCAGGATTGTTGACACTGGTGGTTGTAAGCAGTGGTTATCTAGGGGGTGTGTTGGGGGGTTCCCACACCCTCCAAAAAAACAAGCTTATCCTGGAAATCTTTGAAGCAAAACAATCACGCTAAAGTAGTTAAAAACTACCATCTTACTTTATTTTGCCAGCTAGCACTACCTCACTTCAACATCGTGCCCTCCAACCTTACCTTCGCACTCCCCTACCAACCCAACCTCCCCCATTTTGATACCCCTAGATATGCCACTGGTTGTAAGGATATGGTCCTCAACCGCACATACACAATTCACACCCCCACCCCCAATTTTAAGACATTTAGATATGCCACTCACTGGTTGTAAAAAAACACATCGTTGAACAAGGCGTAAGTTCCGATCCAAAATCAACATAAAAGCAAGTAATTTTTTATTATTTTGCTCTAATTCGAAGAAATTTACATATATATTATTAGGTCAGGTGAAATTCTTAGATCACCATTAATCTTTCTCCCGATTCTCTGCAACTTTAATATTTCATATCCACTCTCAAATTTTCCTTTCTTTCACCCGGTTATTCATTTATTTCAATGGATTCTAACATTTCATACCAGCTACTTTTTCTTGATGACTCTTCAAGTCCGCCTCTGGTATCCCTTCCATTCCATAAATCTCGATTTCAATATCATGCCTCCCTGGAACAGCGTTTGGAACTTTGTCAATATTTTCTTTATGAACCTAAAAAAATATTTTACAGTACTTGTTAATATTTCTGCATAAATTACATTTTTGTGGAGTGGCATACCATGCAAAAAATATATCTCTATCTAGACATTACTGGGAATGACCCAATAAGAGGTGCAGTGTTTATAAACTCTTTGGAGGCTTCAGTGGGGTGATTATTCAAAAGAGGCACTTATTCATGAGTGCTGCTTATTACTGTACATGTAGGCCTACAAATTATTGGAATGTTTTTATCATGTGACGTACATAAATCTGAATTGTAGCCACATTCTAATCTATTAATTTTACTGTATAACAAGAAATGGAGTTGGATTCATCGGCCAACGATTATGACGCAGTGACTGCACGGCGTACTGTAAGATTTGTTACAAAACACCAAGGGATGTATATTTGTATATATAGCAGGCCTATGTACTTTTGGTAAATATTATTTGAATGGAATTAACACACCTGGGTACTCACTAAGTCTGCTACAACCACAGCCATAAATACTTAAGATCATGTATATAGTCAAATAAAGAAGACCTATATCTACAATTCTATATACACAGAATTTCATATTATACAAAAACATATTCAGTAATCTTAATACAAAATATGAAAGTATGTTAATAATTGAAATGATTTTGTTCATGTGTGATACTGTATCTTGCATATGATGGGAGGAGTGGATTACCTGCATGCAATGGATTTGTAAACCTGGACCAGTGTACAGTTTTTTATGACAGATGTGACATTTAAAATGCTTTGCTTTCTGGTGCTGTATAAGAATCTTCTCATCGTCAAAATCTCGGTTGCAATACCTGAGATTTCAAAGGTTAAGGTAAACACTTTCTGAAAAATAATCAAAGACTACAGTAGGCTAGGCCTACATTTGAGTTGGGCATGCAGTGTTCAAAATACATTACATATACACACATAAGTACATACTAATTACGGATCAGGTGGGATCCATGGACCGCGGGTATGTAGCCGAGGTCGAATATCTTCTGCAATGAGTTATGGTTAGGGTTAAAACGTTAAGATAGCTAGATACAAAACCGATAGAGGGCGCTATAGATCGGCAATACAAACATCGCGATAGAAAATAGTGCCCCGACGGAGATAGGATATCCAATGTATTAACTGGGTATTTCGCGGAAGTATACAACAATTTGACCGAATTACTTCCAGATAACACTCCAGAAATGATTTCTGGACCAAGATATTGGCTTTTTAAATGCGCGAATCGATTTAGTAGAAGTTTTTTTAGTACAACCAATGTTTCGTAGATTTTCAATAATAAAAGGAAACCTTCGCTAGTTTTTTGGTTAACATGTTGTTTTCTTCAGTTTTTAAACTATAAAGTAAGTTTTAAATAATATTTGTGAGCATATTAATTGAAATAGATGGCATAAAATTCTATTGTCTTATCACGTACCGCAGCTAGGCTCGGCTCGTACGAATAGAGGGCGCCCTCGTTATATATATACGCGGGGTAAACGATGTTTTCCCCGCTGGCCACTATGTTGTCTGAGGCCTGCAATTAGGCCTAGAGTTATGCGATTCAATATAATTTATTATACGTAGAATCTATAAATAATTGATAAAAATTATTAAATCTAATATAAATATATATACTAAAATACTAAATTATAATCGTTAGTAATTGCCAAGTATTATTTTAACATGGCCTAAAATGCTACATAATTATACTGTAAGGGACACACTTCTTGTATAATAAAAACGATAGGAATTAACTCCAGCAAAAAACATATTTAAAATAGCAATATCTCCGCTAATATTGGTCCGATTTACATAATTTTTCTTTTAAAATGCTTCATTCAGTTATGTATTTCTGTTAAAAATAAATAAAAAAATATTTGGGACATTTCAATTTTTTTTGTTTCTAGCTAATTAAGAAGATATTCAACCTCGGCTAGGCCTACATTATACCCGCGGTTCATGGATGGCACCTGATCCCTACTTACTATACATAAATCAACCTAGTCCTACTACTAGCCTAGTAGTTGGGATATAGGCCTAGGGCTTAGCCCTACTAGGCCCCTAAAGGTGAAGACCTAGGCCCTAGATAGGCTAGCTAGCTAGCCTACTAAGCTAGGTCTCGCCTAGCTAGGCCGGATTCGTCTCGGCCTAGGCTAGGCCTAGGTCTACCTAGCTACCTAGGCCCTACGCCAGGCCCAAAAAACACAAACAAATATAACAATAAGTGGTTACAATTTATATAAAAGGATACCAACACCATGGCTTCATAACCTTCTTTTTCTTTCTTCCCATTTTGTAATGAAAACACTAGTCAAATACGAATAATTAAAATGAGAATTAATCACAATTTCCCTCGCTCTTCTCTTGCACGGGATTTAGAGCATGGCGGCGGTGGTGGCGTCGGTTTTACTTTTTTTGTGTTGCCAGGTCATCAATCAATAATCATTCAATAATAATTCAGAGCGGCTTTTTTTTTTTATCTTCTTCATTGAGCATTTATACATACTCTCTTTTTGCGCAAACAAAAACGTTAATTGTTATTTTCATTTTTAATAGTTTCAAAGTCTTTTGATATTATATCAATGAATTTTCTAATACTTTTAATAATTTATTTATAATAGTTTTTTTTTTAATTCTGTAGGCCTACTTGTTATTTGTTAATGTTTTTATTGGGATTGTTTATATTTGCACATAAATTATTATCTTATTGTTATATAAAAAAATCAAATAAATAAATAATTACTGTAAATAAATTTAAAAAATAGAAAATATTAATAAACAAATAGGCCTAAATATATAAATAAATCTTGCATTGGTATTTTTTTTATATTTTTGATACAAGTTCCGTTTTGTTTATTAGGCCTTTTGTTAACCTCTGCTTTGTTGTGCCATCAGCTTTAAAGCCCCATTCCCGTCAAAATTTCACTAAAAACTTTGTTTAGAAAAAATGCATATGCATTACTCTAATTATTATAAACTATGAACAAATATTGGCATATTATTTTATGGTTTTTTTATATTCAAGTTCCGTTTTGTTTAATATTAGGGCCTCTTGCATCAACATTAATATTTTATATTACGTGTTCAACATCGATTTGAATCGTATGGGGAAAATTGCATTAAATCTTGCATTTCGTATTATTTTTTATGGATTAAACATATATGAATATGAAGAAAAACATGCCTATCCTCTTTACCATGAAATCTTTTAATGCCATGAGAAAAACGCTGCTTTCTTAGTTACAATTCAATGCTGCAGGCCAATGATCCAACAAAGATCCTTTTCTTCTATTGGTGCAAGAGAGTTTCACAAAGTCAACTGACGGTTGTGTTGGTTTGGCTTCATTATTTGAGAAATAAAAGGAGGTTGATAAAGAAAAAAGTAGAATCGGATCTAAATGATTCCATAGTAAAGTAGTAGGCCTACTTGAATTTGACCGGTCTCCATCGCGTTAGAATGTAATATAGGCCTATTAATGCATTTGCATAATGTCTTTTTTAAGTGAATTTTGACCTGTTTTATTGTTGGGAGAGCCTCCCGATAGTATTAAGTTTAATTTTAGGTAATAGGTATACAGCGTGGAGGTATAAATGTATACACCAAAAACACTACTTGAATCGATTAGAGAAGAATGACATCATAATGAGAGAAAGATTAAAAGCATATCACTAAGTGATAATGATGAAGTTATTGTCGATGATGACATTGTTGTTGCTGCTGATGGTAGTGATGATGATGATGATGATGACGAGGATGATTTCGTTCGATAATTTCTAATGGATTCACGACATTATTGTAATTACATAATTGATTTGATTGATCTTTGATTGATCTTTGATTATGAACATTATTCACTGGATTCACGTCTAGACGCTATTAAAAAATACCGTATTTATTAGAATTAATTACCGCCATCCGTCAAATGACTTGATTATTGATCCCACCAGGTTAAAACAAAAATGTAATTCTACTGGAGTGCTATAGCATATGTTGGGAATGATGTTTTTTCCATTAGATTCGTTTACAGCCATTTACGGGGGACTTTTATTCGAGGAAAAAATAAACGCCTCGGGGCGTATATTCGAGGGAGGCCGTATTCCAAATGAGGCTCTTAGGGGGCGTTTATTCGAGAAGGCGTTTATTCAAAGCGGGGCGTTTATTCAAATAAATACGGTACTCTAATTATATAATTATGATGGTTGATTGATTGATTGATTGCTAAATGGACCTTTCCACTAAGCACCACCCCTTGGATATTGTCACTAAGTCGAAAACGACTGCGCAAACGCATGTAACCACGTGTGTTCCCGTGTGACATTTGCACTCCTGTTCTGATTGGTCAGTTGTAAAGTTTGATTGACACTCGAGAAAGGTCCATTGCCTTGTTGGTGCAGGGAAGTAATTTCACTGTTCCCTGGTTGGTGTAATAGTTACAGGAATTATAGCACAGAAAATTCACCTGTTAATAATTGTATTGTAAATTCTCTTTTGGGGAAAAGGCGAAGCTCCCATCGTCATGAAATAGCGCTATAATTTCAGTTGCGGATCCAGGAATTCAAAATAGAATGGTCCCCGGGAGGTATTTTCACAGAGGGAGGATGATCTATACCACCTCAGCCCCATCCATAGCTGGTGATGAGGTAAGAACATTCGTGATTATGGCACCTGATGGCCAAAAATTTCACTCTCAGATTTAAAATTTGAGTATATATTTTCTTACATCTCCGTTTTTTTGTTTTTTTTTTGCTTTTTTTTTAAATTTTGAACAATTTAGCGTGAGTTTTGTAATGTAGGCCTATGAGACTAGTTTACTCTTATTCGTATGACTTGTAATAATAATAATGTCTGTTGTCGAATGAAATTTTAAAAGTTACAAGAGGAATGTGATGATAGCACCAATGATGTCCATACAATTCATTATTTTAGTACAACGGACAACTTTTGAAATGAATGGGTCATCAGAAACTGATCGAATGGAAGCATTTTATTCAAATATCCAAGACGGGTTACGTATATTTCATGTACATCAATCTCCTACCAGCCATGTTCATGGTTCACTATCTCTTAAAAATTTTATTTTTTCATTTTTTACAGAATTTGATTTATATAACACACATAGCGCATACATTTTCGAAAAACAGCTCAAGGCACTTTTTTCCTTAGTCAATCGATATAGATTCAATTATACACAACGTACAAACTCCTCTGCTCTCCATGTGGAGTATTCCTAATTATTAATCACGTTATGATGATATACTGTAAAATATTACACATTTATTACACATGACCTTAGATATAGGTCTATCCATTTTCATTTTTAGGTGGTCTGATCCCCACCTTTCTTCACTCTGTGAATTAAGCCCAATAATAAATTAGAGTACCTGAAAATATTTTTTTATGAAGAATGACCATTTTTAGAAATATGCATTATTTTCGGTGGTGGATCCAGCGGGGGGGGGGGCGCATGAGTGCCCGTGCACACCCCCTCCCCCCCCCAGTCAGTCAAGCCGAAAAATAAAAAAGAAGGAGAAAAATTTCAGTTAATGAGAGAAAAGAGGAAAACAGAAGGAGTGGACCCATGAGTTCAATGGCGATCCAGGAGTGGGTGAAGGGAGAGCTCGATTATTTACCACTTATTTACACCAACCATGGTGGGTCTGAGGTGAGCGTGGCGGCGTGAACTTCATTTTCAACTTCAACGTGAGAGATGAACATAATCCGCTCAATTAAAATAATAATGTTTAAAGTGTAGTACAAAATATATTCAGTTTTTTGAAAATAGGCCTATTACTGCCCATCTTAAAGTTGCATCCAATTGAACTGTTTTCCTGTTAATCTAGCAAATTCTTGATTGTAAGGTCGATAAAAATCGTACATAATTGTTAATTCCTTTTTGCCAAGCTTTGCTTTCTGTGTAAAACCTGGTGTGCTTCTTCCAGGGCAATTTAACGAACGGTTTATCTTCAAGCAGGTTCCACGTTTTTCCGAGCGGTAAATCATACTAGGGGTAAAGAATGGAACAAGCCCAAGAAAGTCCTGAATGCGTTTCAACTCGACATATGCATTTCTTTGAAGACTTCCTAAATCAACTATCAAGAAACGGTCAAGAGGGAATTTCTTGAGCCAGTTTTTTAAATGTTTGGAATAAATACTTGTGTCCGTTGTTGTCCGATTCTGGTATACATAACCTTGTGGGCTGATAAACTTCTCAGTAAATAGTTTTCCTTGTTCTTCAGGTGATCTCTGTTTTGCTTTTAATAACTCTGACTTCTGTTTTCTTCTTAATACATATTCAGTATCGTGATGATATTCGGATATTGCGCGCTCCACAGGATCTCGTACGCACAATATGAATTTTATATCTTTCGGAAGATTTTTCAAAATCGCCTTTGGAGCGTCTTTGGTAATAAAATATTTAGGTGTCTTTTCAAAAGGTAGTTGGTCTACATTTGAAAATCCCATTTTGGAACGGTAATAATCGATCCCCTTCTTCATTTTATCCGGTTTATCAAAGAAATGTATCTCGTTACCAAATGAATGTGAAATTTGTGGATGCTTGCCTAAAAAATATCCCAGAGCTGTTGTGCCACTTTTCTTTACGCCAATCAAGATCACCAGGGGTAGTCTCTGCTCGTAACCTAGACTCTTCATTATGTTGGTAAAAACGTACCACATTCTTCCATTTGGTAGTGACAAAAATTTAACGTTATTATGTTGATTAAACTGTGCAATCTGTGTAGTAACTTCCTTTTTAAGTTTAGTGGGAAACTGACGGTCAATGTAGTGAAGGATTTGCGCCTTTCCTGGAGAATAAGGTCGATATTTGTTATGATCATAATATTGAACAGGAGATGAGCCTTTCTCTTTTACATCAGTTGATGTCAGTTTTTCCCCCAAAAATATACCTTGTTTACCCCAAGTTGCATTAACATTATTAGCTGCGAACGCAGGAGGCATGGAGAAGGCGTCGTCTGGTTGTTGTAAGAAATCTGCCTCATAAGAACTGGAGCTAAAATCGATCGGTTCCGTGGGTATTGCGGCTACTTTGTGTATATTCGATGGGTGTAATCTACGTGCATTCTGCAGTGGCGCTGTTCCTTGAAGATTTAGGTTCGTGTTGGTGGACAGAATGAGAACTGTAAATGTCACTACCGCTACTAAGCCAGCTATCAGCTGCCGTCGGGACAATATCGAAGCCATTAAACGATCTTTAATCCTCGGTCATTTTAATACCAGTAACCTGTAAACTAAAAGTAGAAAACACATTAAGAATGTTTCATTTTTTTGTTGTTTCGGTAATTATCTCTACATCGGCGCGCCTATAAGGCGAATCTTCTCAATAATAATAATAATAATAATAATAATAATAATAATAATAATAATAATAATAATAATATTATCAGCAAATTTGCAACTTAATTTAAGACCAGCATAGCACCAGGCCGACTGTTTCAGTAGATTACGGCATTTTATTCCTCATAATTATGGCGACCGTCCTCAAATTCAAAACGCTACTCAGCATGACTCTACGCACTACAATATAAGGAACCTTTGAAACTCTGCCAGAAACAGATATCAAGGAAATTATTATCAAGTCTTCGAATGCATCCTGTATTTTGGATTCACTGCTAGACTCTCTGCTACTAATTATCAATTCTGAATAAGAAGAAGTTGTACCTCTTTCAATAAACCTTCATCAAATTGCCTTCAAAGACCTAACCATTCCAAAAGCAACCGTTTGTTTCTGTCCAACAATATAGCAGCACACTACGTTAATCCATCCGTGAAACACTAAGATATACTCGTTCATTTTAACCAAACGTTTCAAAAGAACCAAGAAACCATGAATAAAATGATAGGCTATGCCAACAAGCACAGTTATTAAGAGTGCGACAATAGTTTTTATATTGCTCTCAAAAATATTTTTATAAGGCAGGGTAACTAAAATACACTGCCCTGTCCTATTTAAAGTTTAGTCAACACCCTACGGTACTAGGCCATTCATTTGTTTTCCCAACATTAAACTGCAACACTATATCAAAATTTATTAATAGTACCATTCTAAAACTGCCTAGTATTAGCAAATGCCTTTACGTTTTATACCAATCAGCTTACCAATAACTCTATTACTAATACTGGCACAGTCATATGAAAACCACCACCAACAACAGCCACAACATAAAGAATAACACCTACAAACACACTATAGCCTACCCCAGCTGCTTTGATGCGTACATAATTATTCTACCATTTTCGACAATTCCCAAAGAGAATAAAATAATACGAAAAGGTTGTACTGAGTACTTAGAGAAGTAACTTTCTAACCCTCTCCCTTGGAGGTGTCTAAAGGGAATTCACTACCATTTTTAATTAAAATAGCCGAATTTGTATGAGAATGTGAGTTTCGTATAAGTTAGTCTAAGACCCTGTGTGGTTCGGCAATAAACCACGAATGTTCACCGAGGCATTTAAATGATTACTACTGTACAATAGAACATACCAATTATGCCAGTTGATGTTGATGTCACTTGTCAACGGTTCTCCTCCGGAAACTATTTGCTATTACTATTAGTCAAAGACACCGTCTAGGAAGACTCAAGTATACCGGTGCAGACTCACTACAGTGTTACATTCGGTGCCTAGGTCAATATTATTATTGTGGTTAAATTAAACAAAACCTTTCTTCTCAACAAAGAACGGCATAGAAAAGAAATCAAAACCGTAACGGCACACTAGAAAACGACAAAGGACTATTAAATATATGCATATGTTATACTATATAGGTCTACCTGCGGGAGACCTCTCCGGAGTGAATTCAGATCACAATAATTAAGACTAAAACGTGAAACAAGTTCATGTAAGTTCATGTTCATGTTTAGAAATTAGCTTTATAAGCCTTGAAAATATTAAAGTTAAAAATCTGTCTCTTATACACATCTGTCTCTGCTCGTAACCTAGACTCTGCTTATTGGCTATCGCTTATTTTATATATATATATATATATATATATATATATAATATAGTGATCAGTATGCCTTGGTTATAGAATAGTTATTATATATCAACACAAATTTACACGAAATATAAATAATACTTGGCATATGTGTTTTGATTTGAGAAAAAAAAATATAACAATATCGACAAAGCAAGTTTAGACTGGTGAAATGTCCATATTGACTTGCGACTAAATTGAATGAAAAGTTGTTTTAAACTAAAATATAATAAATTAGACACTCTCTAATCCGCCTCTGCTGCCAGCTGTTAGGCTACAACAGCCACTAAATTTTACAAAATTTTAATGCATATCAATGTTATGCGCTACTCACTTATCTATCTAAAACTGCTGTGACCCCCCCCCCCCCCCCCCCCCATCACCTGGATCCGACCCTGATTACGTTCTACGTCCTACCGTCGTCGTGCAATCGAAAGCTTCCTACTATTTAGCAAACTACACGTTTTATCCATACATGCTTTTACGAGAGATACCAAATTATAGTCTCTGCTACATATGGTTATTATATTTAGCAAGAGCGATGCAGTTTGACAACATCCTACTAACTCTTTTGAATGGTTATTCTATAGTCGAATAGTGTGGTAAGTCTCAGAAACTTACATTATTAAAATCCAGCGAAGGAACGACTAAACAACGAATTCATAAGCAAATCAACTCCAACATAACATCTGCACATCTGGTAATAAAACAAATTACTGACGGATAGCATACATTAGCGACCCACGTGATATGTATATTCATATCATAGTCAGCAGAACTCCTTTGAGAATAATTTCGATATTGTTTCGGCAAGCGGTAAAGTAGCATCCCATCGAGCAGTGGCGAGCCAATAATAAATACATATCCTTGATGATGACACTTCTAATGGATGTTGAATCATCCAATAGTAAGTAATCCTATCGTAGCGATCTACTTTTTTACTCTGCATTATGCAGATTCATATCATCATAATCTACCAGTTTAATTTCTGTAGTCGTGCTTAAGTATGGTACTTGATTGTTAACTGGACGTAGAAAAGGTGGAATTGACAACGGCTAATGATAATTACATCCCTACTTCGTCATCTTACTTCGATTCTACCAAAATTAAACAATACGCAAGGCCAAATACTAACATACAGAAAGGCCAAATACTAAAGAAACAGCAACAGCAATAATAATAATAATAATAATAATAATAATAATAATAATAATAATAATAATAATAATAATAATAATAAACAAATTAAAGATGAAATGTTTGGCAAAAAAAAATCAGTTGAAATTTTACACAAATCATCTAAAAGCATCACAAATAAGTCTAAACTTCCAACCTGAAACAGGTCAATAAAAAAGTGTTCGCTAATTTATACATACTTTTCTACATCAAAATCGTTTAACTAATTACCGTATAATTTAAGGGTCTATGCAAAAAGAATACAGGAAAGGTATTTTTAATTGTCCGTTAATTGACAGGGACATTTTTGCTCAGCCAAATGTATAATTGTAAATTAATACCTTATTCAAAGAAATTAACTTTTTCCATTTTCTAGTGCTGTACATCAATAACAGCATTAATCACTTACCTCAGATGGAATAATAGCCAATGACTGTGTAGATCCGTTCAGTTTACACATGTGTGTGTTTCTGATACCATTTAATATTAATGACGTTGTCGTCGCAACGTTTCGTATCCCTTAATGACGCATTTAAAATTCAAATACATTTTCAACATTTTGAAGTGAATGCCATACGAGAAATCTAAACACCATTCCCAAGTACAATACAGTATTAATGAGACGTCTTCAGACAAAAATATTGTGTACGACACGTAGTCTAAATTTAGCAGACTGTAATTGTTCATTATTATTAATAACCTGCAATACGTACATTATATATTTGTTTGAAGGCTCCAAAGGGATGTTGACTATTAGTGGGGTAATATTTTAAACACAACTCATCTCTTTAAACCCACGTCAATACTTAACGTGCGATCTATTAAATTAAAATCAAATCAATCAGTCTGGAAAATTCACCTGAAGCAGTGTACTGTGTATACAAACGCTTGTGATAACAAAATCTGCTTTCGTAGGCCTACTGCTTTATGTATTAATCCCTTTCAGACTATCAAATTTTATATGACAAAAACATATGACATGCCCAAATATGGTCATGATGACATCACATCATGACCATATATAGACACATCATGACTATACATGGGCATACAACAGTTTTTGTATCAAACAAAATTGGATAGTTTGATCAGGGCTTTAGACTAGAACAGCATCATCGTATTATTCATCAAATATTGTGTATTTTAGAAGACTTTCTTCATAGGTTTAACAAACAATAATAAATTTACTGCAAATCTCTATCATTAGAATTGGTGCCTTGTCAGAAAGCTATAGTCTGTCCCCATTCAGCTTGTAAATAATTATATGTCAAACCATTTTATATATTATATAAAATGGTTATTTTGGTTTGATTTCTGGTTGTAAAACAAATGAAAAACAAGAATAACAAACGAAAGTCAAGACCTGTTTCCAGCTGGGCCCTCCAAAAAGAAACACCCTACAGTACTCATTTCCGAACAGTGTAATGTATCTTTCTCTAACATGCACATAGGTCATATTAAATGTTGGTATCTCAGCAACAAGTAAACTCAATTTGTTTGAGTAAATAACGCTGAAGAGAAATTATATGTAAACAGAACAAAACAACACGACATTGATTTATGTTTATAATATTTGTTTATTCTGATGGATCATACATACTGTTTACACTATCAATAAAATCTTTCATAAATCTCTGTCCATACTTGTATCAAGTTATATGTTGCAAATACCTGTAGTCTACCCATATACATGGACCTTATGGGAGCGTCAATCAATCTTATTAACTAACCAATCAGGACAGGGCCAAGAATACACGCGTCCAGACGTGCTATTAGGGAGCTTTCGATTGAATGATGACGGCAGGACGTAGAACGTAGTGACGTCACTAAAATTCATCTGCGCATGCGAGAATGTTAAGGTCACCTCGTCGAGTAGATTCCGGAACGCAATTTGGTCAAATCTACATATACAGAGAACGTAGGACGCCATGTAGGACAGTCACGCATGAGTGATTCCGTTTTAGCGTCGCGTCGTTGCACAAATCGAAAGCTCCCTATTGGTTTGTCGGACCTTAGCAACAGTATCCAAGGGGCGGGGCTTAGCAGAAAGAGCCACAAAAGGTTATTTTATCTCAAATAACAAATGGTGACTAACAAGACAGGCCATTGGTGTATTCCTTCATCAGACAGTTTATTATTCTTTCCTTGTATCATCATATAAGCACATAACTGATGTTATAAACTAAGTAATGCAAACATCAAATGTGATACTAAGCAAATAAGTGTGCACTATCAGAGTTAACTAACATGACATATATATATATATAACAGATAATTAGTGCACATATGTTACTTGTGATATCACGATAAATTTCTTGCTATGGTTACACCATGGAGAAATATGAGAAAGAGTGGAAGAGAATATCATCACCGATTCCTCATCTTTTCAAATAAAAATTTGTAAAATATATGCAACATAATGTTTAATATCATATTTTCTTATGCCAATTTATAATAAATTCTTTGTTCACTACACAACCTGCTACATGTATAAGAATTTATCGCCTGACATCTTCTTCAGATAAATGAACAGTACTGTGACATAATATTGAATACTTACGTAGTATTTTAATCAGTCACCCATGCAACAATCACAACTATTTATATGGCGACGTCAACAAATTGAATCATACTACCTACTAAATAAAGCTGTGTCCAGAATATCAAATTTTTTTGGACAAAAATATGTGATATGCCAAAATTTGGTCATGATGACATCACATCATGACCATATATAGGCACATCATAACTATATATGGTCATATCATAACTATATATGGTCATATCATAACTATATATGGTCATATCATAACTATATACGGTCATGCAACAGTTTTTTGTCTAAAGAAAATTTGATAATCTAGAAAGAGCTTAAGAACCATGTAGCAATATTTAGTAATCTGATTTTTTTTTTTTGATGTGAACGAACGGTACTCTGACTTATATACAATTTTGAATAAAAAGCCATGCAGCGATCGTTGTAGCTCATCACAACTATTTACTTGGTGACGTCGAAAAGAATTTGTTGATCATACTGCCCCTGTAAATCATCACTATAATCAGGCTCATCATCACAGGTCATCACACTTGTTTACAGGACGTCAAGGATTTGTCTATCATGCGGCCCACCTAAGCAACCACCATGGTCATCAGTCTTCCATGTAACAACTATCGTAGCTCATCAACACTGTTTATGCAGTGACATCAAAGAATTTGTTAATTATACTGCCCCCACCCCCCAATTCATCATTGTAATCAGACTCACTTGTTTACGCGGTGACGTCAAGATTTTTTCCGATCACGTGCCCCACCTAAGCCACCATTGTAATCAGCCGCCCATGCAACAACCATCGTTTATGCAGTGACATCAAAGAATTTGTCAATCATACTGCCCACCTGGTCAGGATGGTATTTGATGTATTTTTCTGGGTTTTTGGTGAAGTTTGTTGTTGCGTATCTGTGTAGAAAATAATGATATTATATTTTTTGCGTTGAAGCTGTGTGGGGAGATAGGCCTTTTTGAATTTCAATCGAGAGGTCATAGGTTCGAGACCAATGATTAGCCACACTGCCCTTGGCAAGGCAATTTATTACAGTAGAAGCAGTTTGGCACAGCAGGAACAGTTTGGTTTGCTAACGTTGAGGTCAGGGTTTCAATCCCTCGCTGTGTATTTCGCTTGTGTCCTTGGAAAAGGTACTTTATCTGCATTGCTTCTCTCCACCAAGGAGTATAAGTGGGTAACTTGTTGAAAAAAAATGCCAAATGTGCTGATTAGCTGCGGTAATAATATTGTGAAACGCATGGAGGCCTTAGCTTGATGCGCTACGTAAGTCTACCATTATTATTAATGTCTATGTTTGCTGTGGCTAATGGGAAAGAACTTTGTAATACCGCATGGTAGCGAATGGATAACATTATAGGAAAGAGCGTTCAGCATTTGATGCACTCAGCAATTTACCTTTCCATGAATGTTCTGTAGGCGTTGATTACAGTTGCTTTATTTTCTTCTCTTAGCATTTTTCGCAACTGCTCGTCTGGAACAGCGTAGCACTTTTGGACTTTGAACAAATCTTCAAGTTCCGTATTAAAACCCTGAAATGATAAGTATAATATAGTACTTATGATTAAATTTTTCAAGTAATTAAAGCATACTAATTGGCCAATTTATTGCTTCCTTGGTCATAACAATATACTTAGGCTAATTACAAAATATTTCAGTGGGATAATCGTCGGTTTATTAAACTATTTTCAAAACGTACCAGCCATCTTTTCCAACGTACCGATAATGTACTGGACTCGCCACGAACATCAAATGGAGTTATCTGGGTAAACATCAACCCTTGTTGAACAGCCATCATACCAAATAATACTAACAGTACAATCAAACTATTGCAAACGTGGTTACAATATCCTCGTCGCCATTGTAATAGATGTGTTCACACAAGAAGTATACTCAACAACTGACTATACTGTACTGAACTGCTCTGTTACATAACAGTCCTTTTAATAACAAACATTTGCACATGGAACAATTTACATATAAGAATTTACATATTAACTAATCACTACAATGACCATATCATTTTAAGATGCTCCAATGGGTTAATTCTAATGGTTCAGTAATCACTGCAATATGCTCCTTAAAGTACATTTATATCAACCTTCCAAATATAGGCACAATACCTTAAACTTATCCTTGATATGTTGTCTCTCGCGATCTTTCAGTCGGCCTCCGGCTTCACGCTCAAGTAAAAATGGTGGTCGACTAGCTTCATGAATTTGAGTAATTACACGGCTCCAACTAATGAAAATATAATATAAATAAACAATAAACACAGTAAAATGAAGATATTATGATAATAAAACTTCATACAGTTATTATGAACTTATAAGATTAATTTAATAACTAAGGAGGAAGCAGCTTAGCACAGTTGGCTAAACTGGTGGTAGCCACTTTGCGTGTGATGAACCGTAGACATCTCTACATAAAACTTGGTCCCTGTTTAATTCACATTGCTGCTATAATTTAGTTTTAGCTGCGGGTCTGAAATTGAAGTTTCAAAAGTGCACCCTCTTTTGGTCCTTCCATGTGCTTTTTATACTTGCATTTCAGTTGAAACACTAGGGAAGCAGTGGGTGAAATTGAAACGGGCACAAAAAATTAACAATAGATATCTCCACGGTTCAGCACATACTCAGTGGCTATCACCAGTTTAGCCGAATGAGCTAAATGTTTAACCAAGTAATTAGCATAGAAGTGTGGCAGTATAGAAAAGTCGATTCCAGTAAATGACCCATCATTTTAAAGCCTATAATGTGGAGAATATGAATATATTAAAAAGTCTATTTTCATATTTTAGTCACTGATGATAGTTTTGTCATGACTTGCCCCATCTATTTTTTCTACTATGAATAAAGAGGGCACTCCTGTCCTGTCATCATTTGACCATGCCTTACCTTTTTGTGTATTCCACCTTTTGATCTTTAATGATTTGCTCATAATGACTTTCCACATCTGGATTGAAGCACATTACAAGTTGGATTAAACCTGATCTGAGAAACATAAAGACATACAAACTAAATTATAGCGTTTCATCTTGACTTCAGTGAATTTTTAAGACTAGAAATGTCTGATTTATAACATGTTTAAAAGTTTTTTAATGCTTTAATATATTTTTAATAATTACATATACAACATTCTGATTTATCATTGAATCTGTACATTTTATGTTATCACTTATTATATACTTTAAATATATTTATATAATTAATTATCAATCACAAAATGCTAATCATAGAAAAATTAATGTTATATCTCCGTAGTACATACTGAGTATTTGTAAATGTGTACTATATTTAAATTAAGAACGCATTTTCACTGTTTTCTGAGGGCCAAATTGAATTTTTGATTTAACACCGAAGGCCACACCCAAAGTTTGATGTTTCCAATGAGCTTCCAAAAACCTCAAATTTACACTACACCACATTATTCTTAGTTTTAATGCAACTTTCAGCGTTGTGCAGTAAAAAACAAGGTGTTTTCTAGCCAGTTTTGCTTAGCGAGCTGCACACATAGGGTTTTTAATTCATTTTTTGTGGGTCGCAAAAAAAAAATCGCTGTTAGGCCGCACTTTGCCCACCTGTGATCTATTGAATGGTGTGAGAATCCCAAATAATCAAGTATGCTAAATAATGCACCCTTCTGTAAATAAATACAGATCTCCCTCTAAATAAAGACCACTCCAATTTAAGACCACCTCTAATTAAAGACCACTTTTCTGTGGTCCCAAATTAACAAATGTCTTTATTTTTATTACTCTAATTAGAGACCAAAGCCACTAAAGACCATGGAAACTGTGGTCCCAAAAGAGGTCTTTAATTGGAGGTAGACCTGTATAATAAATAAACTTACCTTTGCAAAGACTTGAGAAGATAATGGTAGTTGTTGAGTAGGAAGATGGCACCAAGATATTGGTCATTGTAAGTCTTGGCTTTCTGATCTAAGTTGAGACCCAGAGCTCCAAGTACTTTTGCTGCAAACAATTCACAGTGTCATAATTAATTAAGTTTATTTTTATTGCATTGATTTTTTTTCCCTACCTGACAAGTGATTTGCATTCTTTTCTTTTCTTTTTTTTTTTTTTTCCCGATTATATAATCCTTTTAATTTATTGTTATTAGTTAGGTCATTAGATTAGTCCGGGGACCTTAATTACAGGCCTACGGCCTCCTTGGTCCTCGGCACTTGTAGTAGTTAAGTTGCAAATTACAAGAGAAATAAAATGAATAAATGAAATGAATGAATGAATTGAACCCACAATCTCCAGATAACTAGCCTGGTGTCATAACCACTAGACCATTTTAGTGACTAGAGTTGAATC
>NW_022716546.1:707884-722118 GCF_011630105.1 Anneissia japonica
TCCCCCACCCAACCCATTTGAAAAATTCTGGATCCGACCCTGATTACGTTCTACGTCCTACCGTCGTCGTGCAATCGAAAGCTTCCTACTATTTAGCAAACTACACGTTTTATCCATACATGCTTTTACGAGAGATACCAAATTATAATCTCTGCTACATATGGTTATTATATTTAGCAAGAGCGATGCAGTTTGACAACATTCTACTAACTCTTTTGAACGGTTATTCTATAGTCGAATAGTGTGGTAAGTCTCAGAAACTTACATTATTAAAATCCAGCGAGGTAACGACCAAACAACGAATTCATAAGCAAATCAACTCCAACATAACATCTGCACATCTGGTATTAAAACAAAAACTCATTACTGACGGATAGCATACATTAGCGACCCACGTGATATGTATATTCATATCATAATCAGCAGAACTCCTTTGAGAATAATTTCGATATTGTTTCGGCAAGCGGTAAAGTAGCATCCCATCGAGCAGTGGCGAGCCAATAATAAATACATATCCTTGATGATGACACTTCTAATGGATGTTGAATCATCCTACTAGTAAGTAATCCTATCGTAGCGATCTACTTTTTTACTCTGCATTATGCAGGTTCATATCATCATAATCTACCAGTTTAATTTCTGTAGTCGTGCTTAAGTATGGTACTTGATTGTTAACTGGACGTAGAAAAGGTGGAATTGACAACGGCTGATGATAATTACATCCCTACTTCGTCATCTTACTTCGATTCTACCAAAATTAAAATTAAATTGCAATAACCTCAATGCACGTCACGAACAATACGCAATGCCAAATACTAACATACAGAAAGGCCAAATACTAAAGAAACAGCAGCAACAACGAAAGCAACAGCAATAATAATAATAATAATAATAATAATAATAATAAACAAATTAAAAATGAAATGTTTGGCAAAAAAAATCAGTTGAAATTTTACACAGAAAAAAGCATCAAATAAGTCTAAACTTCCAACCTGAAACAGGTCAATAAAAAAGTTTTCGCTAATTTATACATACTTTACTACATAAAAATCGCTTAATTAATTACCGTATAATTTAAGGGTCTATGCAAAAAGAATACAGGAAAGGTATTTTTAATTGTCCGTTAATTGACAGGGACATTTTTTCTCAGCCAAATGTATAATTGTAAATTAATACCTTATTCAAAGAAATTAACTTTTTTCCATTTTCTAGTGCTGTACATCTTTAATAATACTGTAACAGTATCAATCACTTACCTCAGATGGAATAATAGCCAATGAAAAGCCAATGTGTAGTTCCGATCAGTTTACACTATGTGTGTTTTTCTGATACCATTTAATATTAATGACGTTGTCGTCGCAACGTTTCGTATCCCTTAATGGCGCATTTAAAATTCAAATACATTTTCAACATTTTGAAGTAAATGCCATACGAGAATTCTAAACACCATTCCCAAGTACAATACAGTATTAATGATACGTCTTGAGACAAAAAGTATTGTGTACGACACGTAGTCTAAATTTAGCAGACTGTAATTGTTCATTATTAATAACCTGCAATACATACATTATATATTCGTTTGAAGGCTCCAAAGGGATGTTGACTATTAGTGGGGTAATATTTTAAACACAACTCATCTCTTTAAACCCACGTCAATACTTAACGTGCGATCTACTAAATTAAAATCAAATCAATTAGTCTGGAACATTCACCTGAAGCAATGTACTGTGTATACAAACGCTTGTGATAACAAAATCTGCTTTCTTAGGCCTACTGTTTTATGTATTAATCCCTTTCAGACTATCAAATTTTATATGACAAAAACATGACATGCCCAAATATGGTCATGATGACATAACATCATGACCATATATAGACACCTCATGAATATACATGGGTATACAACAGTTTTTGTATCAAACAAAATTGGATAGTTTGATCAGGGCTTTAGACTAGAACAACATCATCGTATTATTCATCAAATATTGTGTATTTTAGAAGACTTTCTTCATAGGTTTAACAAACAATAATAAATTTACTGCAAATCTCTATCATTAGAATTGGTGCATTGTCAGAAATCTATAGTCTGTTCCCATTCAGCTTGTAAATAATTATATGTCAAACCATTTTATATATTATATAAAATGGCTATTTTGGTTTGATTTCTGGTTGTAAACAAATGAAAAACAAGAATAACAAACGAAAGTCAAGACCTGTTTCCAGCAGGGCCCTCCAAAAAGAAAACACCCTACAGTACTCATTTCCGAAGAGTGTAATGTATCTTTCTCTAACATGCACATAGGTCATATTAAATGTTGGTATCTCAGCAACAAGTAAACTCAATTTGTTTGAGTAAATAATGCTGAAGAGAAATTATATGTAAACAGAACAAAACAACACGACATTGATTTATGTTTATAATATTTGTTTATTCTGGAGGATCATACATACTGTTTACACTATCAATAAAATCTTTTATAAATATCTGTCCATACTTGTATCAAGTTATATGTTGCAAATACCTGTAGTCTACACATACATGGGCCTTATGGGAGCGTCAATCAATCTTATTAACTAACCAATCAGGACAGGGCCAAGAATACCCGCGTCCAGACGTGCTATTAGGGAGCTTTCGATTGAACGACGACGGTAGGACGTAGAATGTAATGACGTCACTAAAAATCATCTGCGCATGCGAAAACGTTAAGGTCACCTCGTCGAGTAGATTCCGGAATGCAATTTGGTCAAATCTACATATACAGAGAACGTAGGACGCCAGGTAGGACGGTCACGTATGAGTTATTCCCTTTTAGCGTCGAGTCGTCGCACAAATCGAAAGCTCCCTATTGGTTTGACGGACCTTAGCAACAGTATCCAAGGGGCGGGGCTTAGCAGAAAGATCCACAAGGTTATTTTATCTCAAATAGCAATGGTTACTAACAAGACAGGCCACTGGTGTATTCCTTCATCAGACAGTTTATTAATCTTTCCTTGTATCATCATATAAGCACATAACTGATGTTATAAACTAAGTAATGCAAACATCAAATGTGATACTAAGCAAATAAGTGTGCACTATCAGAGTTAACTAACATGACATATATATAACAGATAATTAGTGCACATATGTTCCTTGTGACATCACGATAAATTTCTTGCTATGGTTACACCATGGAGAAATATGAGAAAGAGTGGAAGAGAATATCATCACTGATTCCTCATCTTTTCAAATAAAAATATGTAAAATATATGCAACATAATGTTTAATATCATATTTTCTTATGCCAATTTATAATAAATTCTTTGTTCACTAAACAACCTGCTACAACTATAAGAAATCATCGCCTGACGTCTTCTTCAGATAAATGAACAGTACTGAGACATAATATTGAATACTTACGTAGTATTTTAATCAGTCACCCATGCAACAATCACAACTATTTATATGGTGACGTCAAAAAATTGAATCATACTAAATAAAGCTGTGTCTAGAATATCAAAGTTTTTTTTGACAAAAACATGTGACATGCCTAAATCATATATAGCCACATCATGACTATATATGGTCATATCATAACTATATATGGTCATATCATAACTATATATGGTCATATCATAACTATATATGGTCATATCATAACTATATATGGTCATGCAACAGTTTTTTGTCTAAAGAAAATTTGATAATCTAGAAAGAGCTTAAGAACCACGTAGCAATATTTAGTAATCTGATTTTTTTTTTGATGTGAACGAACGGTACTCTGACTTATATACAATTTTGAATAAAAAGCCATGCATTGATCGTTGTAGCTCATCACAACTATTTACTTGGTGACGGCGAAAAGAATTTGTTGATCATACTTCCCCCGTAAATCATCACTATAATCAGGCTCATCATCACAGGTCATCGAACTTGTTTACGGAACGTCAAGGATTTGTCGATCATGCGGCCCACCTAAGCAGTCACCATGGTCATCAGTCTTCCATGTAACAACTATCGTAGCTCATCAACACTGTTTACGCAGTGACATCAAAGAATTTGTTAATCATACTGCCCCCCCCCCCCTAATTCATCATTGTAATCAGACTCACTTGTTTACGTGGTGATGTCAAGATTTTTTCCAATCGCGTGCCCCACCTAAGCCACCATGATAATCAGCCGCCTATACAACAACCATCGTTTATGCAGTGACATCAAAGAATTTGTCAATCATACTGCCCACCTGGTCAGGATGGTATTTGATGTATTTTTCTGGGTTTTTGGTGAAGTTTGTTGTTGCGTATCTGTATAGAAAAAAATTATATTTTTTGTGTTGAATCTGTGTGGGGAAATAGGGCTTTTTGAATTTCAATCGAGAGGTCATAGGTTCGAGACCAATGATTAGCCACACTGCCCTTGGCAAGGCAATTTATTACAGTAGAAGCAGTTTGGCACAACAGGAACAGTTTGGTTTGCTAACGTTGAGGTCAGGGTTTCAATCTCTCACTGAGTATTTCACTTGTGTCCTTGGAAAAGGTACTTTATCTGCATTGCTTCTCTCCACCAAGGAGTGTAAGTGGGTAACTTGTTGGATAAAAATGCCAAATGTGCTGATTAGCTGCGGTAATAATATTGTGAAACGCATGGAGGCCTTAGCTTGATGCGCTACGCAAGTCCACCATTATTATTAATGTCTATGTTTGCTGTGGCTAATGGGAAAGAACTTTGTAATACCGCATGGTAGCGAATGGATAACATTATAGGAAAGAGCTTATAGGAAAGAGCGTTCAGCATTTGATGCACTCAGCTATTTACCTTTCCATGAATGTTCTGTAGGCGTTGATTACAGTTGCTTTATTTTCTTCTCTTAGCATTTTTCGCAACTGCTCGTCTGGAACAGCGTAGCACTTTTGGACTTTGAACAAATCTTCAAGTTCTGTATTAAAACCCTGAAATGATAAGTATAATATAGTACTTATGATTACATTTTTCAAGTAATTAAAGCATACTAATTGGCCAATTTATTGCTTCCTTGGTCATAACAATATACTTAGGCTACTTACAAAATATTTCAGTGGGATAATCGTCGGTTTATTAAACTATTTTCAAAACGTGCCAGCCATCTTTTCCAACGTACCGATAATGTACTGGACTCGCCATGAATATCAAATGGAGTTATCTGGGTAAACATCAACCCTTGTTGAACAGCCATCATACCAAATAATACTAACAGTACAATCAAACTATTGCAAACGTGGTTACAATATCCTCGTCGCCATTGTAATAGATGTGTTCACACAAAGAAGTATACTCAACAACTGACTATACTGTACTGAACTGTTCTCTTACATAACAGTCCTTTTAATAACAAACATTTGCACATGGAACAATTTACATATAAGAATTTACATATTAACTAATCACTACAATGACCATACCATTTTAAGATGCTCCAATGGGTTAATTCTAATGGTTCAGTAATCACTGCAATATGCTCCTTAAAGTACATTTATATCAACCTTCCAAATATAGGTACAATACCTTAAACTTATCCTTGATATGTTGTCTCTCGCGATCTTTCAGTCGGCCTCCGGCTTCACGCTCAAGTAAAAATGGCGGTCGACTAGCTTCATGAATTTGAGTAATTACACGGCTCCAACTAATGAAAATATAATATAAATAAACACAGTAAAATGAAGATATTATCATAATAAAACTTCATACAGTTATTATGAACTTATAAGATTAATTTAATAACTAAGGAGGAAGCAGCATAGCACAGTTGGCTAAACTGGTGGTAGCCACTTTGCGTGTGATGAACCGTAGACATCTCTACAAAACCTTGGTCCCTGTTTAATTCCCATCGCTGCTATCATTTAGTTTTAGCTGCAGGTCTGAAATTGAAGTTTCAAAAGTGCACCCTCTTTTGGTCCTTCCATGTGCTTTTTATACTTGCATTTCAGTTGAAATACAAGGGAAGCAGCGGGTGAAATTGAAACGGGCACAAAAAATTAACAATAGATATCTCCACGGTTCAGCGCACACACAGTGGCTATCACCAGTTTAGCCGAATGAGCTAAATGTTTAACCAAGTAATTAGCATAGAAATGTGGCAGTATAGAAAAGTCGATTCCAGTAAATGACCCATCATTTTAAAGCTTATAATGTGGAGAATACGAATATATTAAAAAGTCTATTTTCATATTTTAGTCACTGATGATAGTTTTGTCATGGCTTGCCCCATCTATTTTTTCTACTATGAATAAAGAAGGCGCTCTATATTATTATGCCTGTCATCATTTGACCTTGCCTTACCTTTTTGTGTATTCCACCTTTTGATCTTTAATGATTTGCTCATAATGACTTTCCACATCAGGATTGAAGCACATTACAAGTTGGATTAAACCTGATCTGAGAAACATAAAGACATACAAACTAAATTATAGCATTTCATCTTGACTTTCAGTGAATTTTTAAGACTAGAAATGTCTGATTTATAACATGTTTGGAAGTTTTTTAATGTTTTAATATATTTTTAATAATTACATATACAACATTCTGATTTATCATTGAATCTGTACATTTTATGTTATCACTTATTATATACTTCAAATATATTTATATAAATAATTATCAATCACAAAATGCTAATCATAGAAAAATTAATGTTATATCTCCGTAGTACATACTGAGTATTTGTAAATGTGTACTATATTTAAATTAAGAACACATTTTCACTGTTTTCTGAGGGCCAAATTGAATTTTTGATTTAACACCGAAGGCCACACCCAAACTTTGATGTTTCCAATGAGCTTCCAAAAACCTCAAATTTACACTACACCACATTATTCTTAGTTTTAATGCAACTTTCAGCATTGTGCAGTAAAAAACAAGGTGTTTTCTAGCCAGTTTTGCTTAGCAAGCCGCACACATAGGGTTTTTAATTCATTTTTTGTGGGTCGCAAAAAAAAAAAATCGCTGTTAGGCCGCACTTTGCCCACCTGTGATCTATTGCATGGTGTGAGAATCCCAAATAATCAAGTATGCTAAATAAAGCACCCTTCTGTAAATAAATACAGGTCTCCCTCTAAATAAAGACCACTCCAATTTAAGACCACCTCTAATTAAAGACCACTTTTCTGTGGTCCCAAGTTAACAAATGTCTTTATTTTTATTACTCTAATTAGAGACCAAAGCTACTAAAGACCATGAAAACTGTGGTCCCAAAAGAGGTCTTTAATTGGAGGGAGACCTGTATAATAAATAAACTTACCTTTGCAAAGACTTGAGAAGATAATGGTAGTTGTTGAGTAGGAAGATAGCACCAAGATATTGGTCATTGTAAGTCTTGGCTTTCTGATCTAAGTTGAGACCCAGAGCTCCAAGTACTTTTGCTGCAAACAATTCACAGTGTCATAATTAATTAAGTTTATTTTTATTGCATTGAGTTTTTTTCCCTACCTGACAAGTGATTTGCATTGGAATTGAACCCAAAATCTCCAGATAACTAGCCTGGTGTCATAACCACTAGACCATTTTAGTGACTAGAGTTGAATCCGATCTCCAAGAAGCAGTAGATACTGCAAATGCTATTTCATGAATATAATTATATATTTCTGCATAGTTTTGAAAATCTTGTATAATATTTTATGCATTTACTCTCACCAATATATGCTGCAACCAATTTCTTCTTGGCTGTGTCATCACTCCCTCTTGATAATATTGCATCTGAAAATTGTATATGATTACACAATTATAAATAAAGTAAAAGTTGTGGCATTTCAATAGTAATTTTTAGTGCTTTAAAATGATCAATAGAAACATTTGGAATGTGTTGAAAAAAGATGAAAACTCTACCTTTTTGTGTTGACAGCATAGACGATGTTGTGTCAATGAATTCCTGAAGATTTTCCATGAAGATGACTGCATTACTGGTGAGCTCATGAACCGTGCCATCTCTAGGCATGTTTGACTTATCTGGATCATTCTTCACTATTTCAAAGAACTCATCCAGGGCCTTGGATCCTGTCTGCTGAAGGCTACGTGTCAAATCAGGAAGCTTGAGTCTTGTAGAAGGTGCTGTGCCCTAAACATGATTAAATATAAATGCAATTTACTGTAAAAAAAAAAATTGGCAACTGCTGAAGGCTACGAGTCAAATCAGAAAGTTTGAGTCTCGTAGAAGGTGCTGTGCCCTGAATGTGAATAAAGGGTACAAGTAGGTTCAATAGGGGGTCCCAAGCTGGAAGAAGTCATGATCCAGGAGATCTGTTTAAACAATCTTTCTTACCACATCTCATTTTCTTTGCTGCCTATGGTAATACCAATCGACACAGACTAATGTGAGTCAAATGATAATACAGTAATGCAGTAGTCAAACATGCAGATTTATTGAATTTGCTGGAGATGGGTTATTTTCCGGAAGATTCTTGTCCGGTAAATGAGTGTGGGATGCTGTCCTAATCCGGGAGACTCTCACTACCTGCATCAAACATGGGAACCCTGGTTCAAGAAGTGAACGTGTCTTCAAAATGAATAAATTTAATTGTTGCTGTAAATTGCCAATCAGAGTCAATATTCATCGTATTTAAATTGATTCATATTGAATTTACCGGGTCACTAAAGTTCTGGAGCTGGAAAATATTCATTCAAGAGGAAATTGTGGATATAATAATAATAATAATAATAATAACAATAATAATAATAATAATAATAATAATAATAATAATAATAATAATGTTTTGGATATGAGCATATTGTCAATTTGCTTTTTCAATGATATTGCCCAAATTGACCTTACATAAATGTTTTAGGCTTGTGACCTAACATTATGTCTTTACTCATTCTAATAACCTACCATTAACTGTTCATCAAATTCTGCTTTGCAAGCATTGAGATGTTTTAAGACCGGAAATATTGATAATAATGCTGAGAAATCATGCTTCCCAATAGCCCGCTTAGCATTGGTGTTTATATTCTGTTAAAAAAACCAATAAAGTTTGAATTAGGTACGTAGAATTCTTTTTCATGATAAAAACTAAATAAAATTAGGTATGTCATTATGTCTCTTTGCCTAAAATTCAAGTAAAGCACTTTTAACATTAAGCATCAAATGAATTTGAGTTAAGTACTCTTCAATTCTAATAGAATTTAATTGAACTAAATCATTAAATTTGATTTCAAAATAATTTTGAATAAATGTGTTAGCATATTTCAAAAGGTCTTACCTCTCCATCCTGAGCCACCATTTCCATTGACCTGTCAATAATTTTGTCAAATGTTTTGCGATGATGTTCATACGGTATTATGGAGTTCATCAGCAATGCCTCGCTCTGGAAAGAATTGTAGTCATCTGTTAATTGCATTTTACAATGTAAAGTAGGCATTTGCATACAAATCTATAATCATTTTTTTTTTTCATTTCGATGTGTGTTTGCATCAGAAAAATATCGTAGTAGTGATGTTTTTGCCCTACCTGACGTGTTATTGTACTGAATATTCACTCCCTATATTATTTTTTTTCTCATCATTTATTGTAAAGTTTACCTGAATAAGTTTTAGTAAAGCAAGAATACTGAGAATAAATTGTTCCGTCTCAATATCCATGCTGCCTTCTTCTCTCATATCAGTAGCTGTACTAGTCAACGCATTTTGTCGCTTTGCTGGATGTGAAAAAAAGAAATACCACATTTATTCGAATAAAAGCCCCGCTTTAAATAAACAAAGACCCCCCACCCTCGAATATAAACACCCCCTCTAGAGCCTCATTTGGAATAAATGCCTCGAGGTGTTTACTTTTTGCTCAAGTAAACACCCCCCTAAATGACTGTAAACAATGTAAGCAACATAATTCATTTACAACACATTCTATTAATGTTCTACTCCAGGAGAATTAAATTTTTTTTCTAACCTGTTTGGGATCAATAAGTCTTTATGATCACACAATAAAACATTTTAAAGGCAATTATGTGTTGTATTCCACATTTACGGTAAAATTAAGGGGCGTATATTTGAGTATTATAGGTATCCATTTTACACCTAAAAAATATAAACGCCTCCCTTGATAAATAAACACGCCCTCGAAAAACCCTTTTCAACAATGAACGTCAACACAATAATTCATTACTGCTGTTCTACTACCAGCAAGCTGTCACTGTATTTAATATACAGAAAATAAACATACCTGACTCAAAACTTGCGATAAGTAAATAGGCTGGGCTTTTTTTCATCACCCTGTTTAAAAGATAAAATAAAATTTACATAAAACTTGAGAATTTCCTAAAGCTTCCTATGAAGCTACTGTATAAAAAGCCTTGTCCAGCTGATCAAATTTTATTGCGATAGCTAAATATGGTCATAATGACATCACATCATGACCATATATAGGCATATCATGACTATATATGGGCATATATCAGTTTTTTGTCAAATAAAATTTGATAGTATTCACAGAGCTACAGGAATACATTAACAAATCAGGCTGCAATTTATACATACAAAATGTTATAATTAGATATAATACATAAAATATGGAATTTTAGTTGATCTTACGGTTTGACAAGTGACGAACGCTTTGTTGGATCTTTTGCTTTTCCTTTTGAACTCTGGATAAAAAAAACAAAACAAAAAACAACTAGTCATTAAAAGGCATGTAAGACAGTGGTGAACAAAATAAAGAAATACAAATTTAATCTGAAAGTATTTCATGAACACAAGTACATCTTAATTCCAATGGGGAAATTTAAGGGCTTTCTGATCTTTCCACAATTGTAAGTTTCATGGCCACCTAATATGACTGTGATATAAAATCATCATACCCATGTTTGGGCAAATCACATTCTATTTAAGATAACTTTTTTTTACTAAGTTCTTACAATTCTACTAATAAAATTTTTAATACCATTAATAACATACTGATATATATATTGCATGATTCCGTGTGATTTCAAATGATTTCTAATTTCATGTGCAATGGTGCAATGAATATTGATTGTGTAATTTTTTTGCGGAACATATATACTTAAAATGAAAATACGCTGTTACCATTGGTGATGCCATTGCATGACCCGATGAGCCTGATCCTCCAGATTTCTTCATGAGATGGTCTTTCATGCCTTCAATGGACCTCTTGAGAGCGCTAGCACGGATTGCATGATACACGTCAATATAATCAGATGATTCACCCGGACCTTGTAACCACTTGGCAATCATTGACAATTCTTGTACTGCCTTTTCTAGAAAGGAAATTATAAATCGCATTAGTGTGATCCTAATAGTAATTTTATAAAGGATCCTCGGATCAGTTCCTGTGACAGTAGGACTTTTTCTCAGGACTAAAAACCACTCCACTCCCTAAGCCTCATAAAGAGACTTCGCTAATAAATGCATCACATTATTTCATATAATTAAGAGGGCCGTGAATATCAGCCGACCTTCTACGAATACGCTGGAAGTGTCACCCTCTATAAATATGGTTTAAAAAAAAATTGTATCTGTGTCAGTATGAGCTTAGCAGACAAACTTATTTCTGAACTTGCTAGTGTCCCATCCTGTCAGATGGAGCTTGTACAGACTTTTGACAAGTCTATGGCAGGGGCTGGAACAGAACACTGAGGTAACCCCCTACTCTTTCTGAAAGATTCCCTGGTTCTTTGAAGTGCACACAATAGAGATTATAGTCCTTATCTGAGAAAACATGTTAGAAAAAAGTCCCCTTCAGTTTTCATGGTGAGGTGACCATCAATGACAGATAACAACTAAGAACATGAGTCTTACCAGGAAGGTGTTCAAAAGGAGGGGCGCCCTCAATGACAGATAACAACTAAGAACATGAGTCTTACCAGGAAGGTGTTCAAAAGGAGGGGCGCCCTCATCTTGAAAATCCTCATCACCTTCGATTAAGTCCAGGATCATGATTGCTGGGACCAGTTTACTGTGACGATTCAACATGCTGCGAAACTCATTCTGAAGGCTTTCTTTTCCCATATTAAACTGTGATGTCTGTTGATGGTAGAATGGAACATTCATGTCAGTAAGATTATTAACTGTACAGATAAATGACCACCAGTGCAAAGTTAATCAATCAATCTAAACTGATTGAGGTTTTAGTGAGACTGGTGAGCATTATTTATTATAGAGAGCAATCTCAAAAAAGAAAAATAAAAAACAAAAAAAACCCCACTCAAATAACCTCTTAAATGTGATGAACTTAAAGATTCCCTTTACAAATAAACTTAAAAATTGAAGACGTCATAAGACTGAGCAAGTGCTAAAAATTTCGTATTTGTAGTGTATTCCGAATTTTGTATGACTTAGGTAATTTGTTTTTCAAGGAATAACATATGATTTAGATGACTTACAGCTTTAGAAAGTTCAGGACTTCCGGGATTATTTTGCCTAAAGTATTCCCTTGCTTCCTGGATTTCTCCCATCTTTGCCAGATACTCTTCAATCCTTCCGCTTGCCCTGCAAGCCGTAGATCCAAATCAGTGAATAATATATGCATTGCATTATATAAATCATGAAATGTTCAGCAGGTCTGTTTACTATGAGCACTATTATATACCATGCCGTTTCTTCCATTTAGCATTCTTACGAACTAAACAAATTTACAGTTCTGCTAAGCTAGCCTAAACCATGTTCAAGTTTATATAATCTATGCATTTTAAAACAAATATCTTGGCTAATAATTGAATTATTTTATCTCTTCCCTTCCCCCATTTATTTTTTCTTGATTTTTACTACAAGCTGCAGGAAAGCCAGCTGATCGTCTGCATAATTGCTGTATATAGTACTTGCATTTTGGCAATAAAAGGCAGCAATCTTTAACCCTACTAGTTTCTAGAAATTAATCTAAATATAACACTATACAGTACAGTAAATACATAGTTTTAACATGTTCATAAAATGTGTTAGTGTGAACAAAGATTAACATCTCATGAAACTGTATCCATTGGGTACTGACCCCTCTTTGATAAACTGCTCTGCATCACGGACAACATTGTGATAGGTCAGTACTTCATCAAAGGCCTTTAGAGACTTCTCCACATCTGACAGTGTTGTTAAGGAGCATATCGAGTTGTGATTGCATTGTGATTTTAATATTAAAAAAAAAAATCGATGATGAATGATAATGAGGCTATAATGATGATATCATCATCGTGATTTGGTTACACCTGTACCTGTTTATTTTTAAAGGATACTTGCTTGTAAATGTTGAAGTGCAACGGTTTCATTATGGACAGGAAGAATGGTTTCTTCCAGTTTCTTGAGTCGACTCTCAAATGAAGACAAGATACTAACCTGTAAACAATTAGTAATAATGAAAAGATACAAATCAAATTAATCCATATTAAGATAGGTATTGTATGACAAATATTAAGGGAGTAGGGAAGTTAATGGATTTAAATTTATAAAGCGCAAAATAGAAGTCTCTATGCAAATTGGAAAAAAAAAAAGTGTAAAGATGTTTGGAAATGTGAAAGAATAACAAATAAAATTAAGATGAAAGTTCCAAGCCAAGCCGGCACTCAAACTGCAGTATGGGGATACTCCCTCGTCGCTAACCAGGGATTGATCTAAGCATGGACCTAGGTCCATGATCTAAGTGAGGAGGTAGTAGCTGATGAATTGAGGTGATATCTTACAAATACTATATAATGTGGATTTTTCTTTAAAAAAAAATAGGTCAACATTATTTTTACTGTTTTATGCATTTTCCAACTTTTTCTTTTTATATATTGCTGCAAAGCAGCCAATTAATATTCTTGACAGCAATTTGACCTCTGAAAGGTCATTGTTTGTCAAAAAACAAGGGCCTAAGACGACTGAAATGCGGAGTTTCCTTCTTTCGTTCTGCCTGGTAAATTCAATTACTTTAGGCGAAGTTTGTAGACTACCTACACGTACCAACGTCCGCATGTCGCGCTAGCCTTATCCTACATCCTAGACTAGCTAGGATGGTATAGTCCTAGCCTTGAAGGGACGAAGGTCCCAATGAAAAACAACGTCGCTCCTTGATAGCTAACATTGTCTATTTAACTTCACAATAATTCATTATTAGATCTATAGTTGTTTTTTGAATTGTACTCCACAAATCTCAGCCGATACCTCGCACAACTCGAGTAACATCTCGTATCTATTGACGTGACGTCATGGCTCGCTGGCTCACACTTTTTTGTGATCAAATAACATGCTGGCTCGCACTTTGGCAACACTCTTTGGCAACACTCTTTGGCAGTCAACTCGCCCCCTA
>NW_022716546.1:722251-726267 GCF_011630105.1 Anneissia japonica
GTTGTACTTCGCAGCACTTCACTTGCAATTTGCAATTTCTAGTTTTAAAACTTGTTTGTTATCTTACCATATTGCGAGTGAGTTGATTGCTCTTGTCAAGGTTTTCACGAATAAAAGACAAGTCCTTTTGTTCCTAAAAGAAAGATGGATTAATCAAGGAAAGCGCTTAAAAAAACATTTAGCATGAATTTCGAATTAGGTGAAACAAGTGATAGGGCCGAGAAAATACACTGTATTTCAACCAGATCAATATTTTGATTTGCTGATTATCAACAATATATGAATACAATACCTTAGTTTACACAAAGATTGAATACTTACTTGTTCCAGTTTTTCATCCAACTCTACTATTTTCTGTGTGGAGTCTTCTATTTTTGCAATCTGAAGATAATTGGGAGTGGAGTTTTGCCTTCTACCACTCATCATGATTATTCACAATGCTAATAATATTTGTTTTATTACTGCAAACTGAGCTGAGTGAGTGGCATATGTTTATCAGACATCCGACACACAATATCTACTTAAAAACATATTACACCATTTTGGCCATTTACTGCAATCACTATTTAGACCGTGAATATCGTATAAATGTTAAATAGCTAACGGCTAGATCAGTAGGACTAGCCTCCTACCTAGGCCTAGCATGTACTCGCGAAGGATCGGCGATCGGCGACTGAGGGACGGAAACGGTGTTACGCTACATTCGACTCGGCCTAGGCAGGTCAAAAGCAATTTTTTGACAGATTTAGGATTTCAATTGATTGTCTGACGAAGAAATATAAGTCAGATAATGATAATTATATCAAACCGGTAATTTAATCCAACTAAATAGTTGTTTTTATGTTTCTGTGTATCTTTCGCCGACGAGTGATGATATTGGAGAACTTCCTGTTTATGCACACACAGACGCATGGGTGTAAACGCTACACGAAAACTAATGCGTCAACTCACAGAAAAACTCGTTTTACATCCAACTTGAAAGGAACAGGTTGAGACCATTGCTAAAGTTGTGTTTGAAGTTGATCATTTTTTTCATGGAGGCTCTATCCTACCTCGAAAAAGGCCAACAGCGTTTGCAAACAGCCAGAAGCTATTTTAAACAACGAAAGTTTTAAATAAAATACGAAATAAGCTCTGAAAGTGCTAGAAGGAAATAAATAGAGGGCGGCAGACTGCAATTTACCGATATCAAGGCTTCTCAATTAATTACAGTATGCAGATGTTTTACGGTTCTTTAAAACATATAAGGTTTTGAATCTTCACAGCAAAGATACACCGACAATTCGACAATTACAATTAACTTAATGTCAATTAAGTTGATTCATCGATATAAAATCAATTGAATCTTTCAATAACTAGTAAACGTACGCTACCGATGATAAAAAATAAAAACATGATTGCTGCCCTCTATAATTACCGATTACTGTACAGTATCTAAACTTTCATGAAGTTATTTTTGGTAGTTGCTAAATACAACGGGTTCAGCCGAGGAGGCGTGGCTTCGTAACGTTGACGTCATGCATAATTTAAGCTTCTGTATATTGATTGTCTTAATTTTGCTCCTCGAAGTGTGGGCATTGTAATAACACAGCATAGTAAAATACAGTCCGTACAACTAATTCCTCCATGGTACAACGAATTTAAGTTGTCCATGTGTGTTTTTCTTTCCAAAACTAGGATTTCTGGAATATTATCAATTTATGGGGTGACTGGGTGAAATAATACATAGGCCATAATAGTTAGTCTTATTTTAGCGGTAGGAATAAGGCCGTAATTACAAAAAGAAATGAAAACAATTCAATGCCTATACTATGTAGGGGCCTACTGCAATACTGTACTTAGTCTATGGATTTTCCAATCTTAATCCGAGTGTCTATAAAACGAAGACCGAAAACCCAAAAACGAAGACCCCTATTTTTTGTCTTTTATTTTAATGATAATAAACCAGGCAGTCACAAAATTAAAATTACGAAATTTTTTGGACGTCGGTTTGTATTTTCAAGGGTCTTCGTTTTATAGACACCCCATATGGGTGTGTTAAGATATGTGTTAGGATATGCTCTGATATTCCTATCTTATTTATATTTACACATGTTATACATTACTTAGATTTAACAGTGAAAATAACAGTTATAAAGGTGAAGAAACTCTTCAATAGTTTAGTGGTTACAGTTAGTGGTTTATTGATTGATGCTAAGACAAAGACCCAAGAAGTCTTATATCCTGCATTCCAACATGATGATGATATCCAAATGGCTTGTGAATTAACACTTGTATTATGGTATAGTTACCAACCGTCTCGCATCGTGCGCGGGACGGTCCCGCATTTCAAAGTGATTTTGGATGAAATACGCATTTTCCAAAAACACATGCGTGATCATAAATTTGCCACGCATTTAGCGCAAGTCTATACGTGATAACGAATTCAGGGGAAAATGTATTTAAAATTAGAAGAAATTGATTTTCCTAAATATAGGTCATGCAGTAGCTTAAGTCAATAGAGAACTTTCGTTATCTCGTTCGAGAATCAATTCAGCAGGGAAAATTTCTCTTTCCCCACCAAAATAACCCAGCCAACCACGCACTTAGTAGAATTAGTAGAGGATCTGACTAAGATTTGTATGCACTTAATTTAGGAGAGAATATCTCAACTATTATAGACTAATATGAACCCTAGGAACAACATGGGATGTGTGCTAAAATCTCTATCCGGGACGAACAGCCCGAAAATGACCACACCCATTTTTAAATGGACACGCCCCTTTTTCATTGGAAATGCTACTTTAAACAGTAGGCTAGACACTATGAACATATTGGGAAAAAAAGGTTTTTCTTTTATGAAAGAACACATATGATGAGGGGATCAAATTTCTGAAATCTCACCTTAATCACAAGTCCCGTTCATATGGAAATTAGCTTAAATATGCAAAATAGGCTACACCTCCTTTTTTACGGGAAGTGCTAAATTAAATAGTAGACTAGACAATCTGAACATATTGCAAACAAGAGTTTTCCTTTGATAAAAGGAACACATAGGATGAGGGGATAACATTTCAGAAATCACACTGGTCACATATCCTGTTTATATGAAAATTAGCTTAAATATGCAAAAAAAAAAAAAAAATACAATGGGCTCGTCCCTTGTTAATTGGAAGTGTTACTTTTAAACAGAGACTAGTCATTATGAACATATTTAAAACAAGGATTTTGTTTTATAAATGAGCACATATGATGAGGGGATCGATTATCAAAAGTCACACCTTAATCACAAGTGTCTACGAAACGAAGACAGAAGACCCGAAAAACGAAGAAAGGTCCACATTTTTCTCTTAATCGTGACGAAAATAATGTTTAAAATCATTTCATGCTATGTATATATAATATCATCTCTCTAGCACATTATTGCCTGAATTTGAGTCAATTTAATGTTATTCTAGTGGAGGTCTTCATTTTTTAGGTCTTCGGTCTTCATTTTGTAGACACCCTTACATCTTATGAATGAGAAGAATGCAATGTTGTATGAAGGTCTTTACACAGAAGAATGATGTCTTAACTAAAATATATATATATATAGGTCTATATATAAATAAATAAATAAAATTTAAAAAATGAAAATATAATTTAAAAAAATCAGAAATAGTATATTCCTGATTCATTGAATCGTTTTGGGTATACTTTACAAAACATACAAGGTTGAAAGGAACGCCATTCAAATTTTAAATAAAATTTCCAATCCTCCTCATTTTTTAAATTTAAGGAAATTGATAGATTTTTGTTCCTTTGTTGGATCGATTGCAGCAACCACAAAACGAACATAACGGTATTTCACATATATAGCATTAACCATCTATCATAACTGCTAACTTCCTATCCTATCGCGTTAGTTTGTAGCTGGCCAATGTTTTGTTTAGGTGACCAAGAGGTGACAACATGGCCGGTGTAAGTCATGTGATTGCGATCCACCCAATCACACGCACGTATAGCAGAATCCCGTGAAACCGAGTTGGCCAAACCAA
>NW_022716546.1:726399-736925 GCF_011630105.1 Anneissia japonica
TTCTATTTGTTACGCGTAAATCGCGGAGAACGCTATCTTGTGTTTATAAGATCTTTGGCACGCGTGCACGCGTACATCGGAATCGCTGCCATTTGTTCGAAAGTTTTTGGAATGCGTACTCATTCGTGTCGTTCTTCTCGCCTAGCTACCAGATTTTACTGTGTTTCTTTTTAAAAAAAAAGTTGCATGATCTTCCAACAAGTCCTCAAAATCCATGGCATCGAAGTATCACTTCTTAGGCCTACTTGAAAAATGACAAAGACTTTCTACTTGGTCTACCTTTTACTGGTTGTTATAAATACAGTACAGCGTGGTGAGTTAATTAACTTTAAAAGTATAAATTATATTAAATGCTTGCGGTACACCACGTAGGAGGAGATAGTTCTGATAATAACTGTAGGCCCCTATGTTGTTTTTGTTTAGAATTTAATTATTTATCATTTATTCATTTCTCCCAAGTGATATGATGCAATTTTAATGCAATTTGGAAAATATTAAGCCATGCAAAAACTCTATACTTTAAATTCATTAATATGAACTGCTTTTATGCCTTTTTGCTTGAAATTGTTGAGACCTCTATTTCAGCCAAATTTTACCATTTTAATTTTACAACTTTAACGTTTACCTTCATATTTTAACATTTTATACGTGATTTTTTAGTAGAAGATTGTCAATAAGTATATTTAAATTTGTAATCTGTGAACAGACAACCAGAAATTCAAACCAATTACTGTTAATAAGTAATACCTCTTTTAGGTAGATTTGGGCCTACCGCATTGCCTAACAGTAACATTAAAATATCGCGCTTTCAACCATAAATTAAATAATAAATAAAATAAAATAAAACAACAACAACAACAATAATAATAATAATAATAATAATAAAATAATAATAATAATAATAATAATAATAATAATAATGATAATAATAATGTGATAAATTATAAATTATATAATAATTCTGATTATTTGCATTTTCTAAGAAATTAGCGACGCATTTTTCTAGCAAACGACAACAGCCTGTTTTAGGCCTACATACATAATTGCTTTCAATTCTTCTAAATTTATTTTTTCTAACCTGAGCAGCATGTTGCATTAAATGGCATTCTTGTTATTTATTCAGGGTCACGGTCACACAGTAAAATATTGGGATAATAATACTATATTTTACTTTTTTTTGTTATTATTTAATTCATACTGAAATAAGTATTAATCAAAAGTTTAGCATGTCATTGCGAGTTATTCTCCTACCTTTACCTTCCTATCTTTCTTTACACTAGGACTGTCCATTAGAAAGTCAGTTCGTATTCCAGCCGAGTTCAGCAATGCATTGAAACTTCTTCGTCCTCCGGATAGGACGACGTTTATCAAACATTGTTTGCATCAGAGCGGGTACATATGCTCGCAACAAGAGGTCAGGCGCTATGTATGGGGCCTAGAAGATTCCCAACAATTTCAGTTCAGTAACTTCTGGAATTGGTATCGATGTACCAAGACGGGGAATCTGAATGATTGTCCAGGTAGGTATTACAAAAAAAATATTAGCAACAACAACGTACGATGTCCACTATTCGTTATGCCCAGGGTAGTACCACACTTTTGCAACGCCACGGCACATTAAAAGTTTGTCATAAATAGCGTACGCCTGGGTATGGATATCGGTCGGTCATTATCAGTTCTGGAATTTATTTTTGTGCAAAAGCTTTCATTGTAACATTTAAAAGTGTGGTAGGGGAATATTTACCCTCTTTCGCTACTGAAATCGATTTTAACTACAGTATTTAGCGTGCTTTATAGTATACGTCCTTCAAATATATATAATATAAAAAATCTTTCTCCTGTTGACACCAGACTTCAAAGTTTTTACAAAAAAATGTATATATCATGGTATAACACAAACGGATAAGAGCTAATAGAGAATAAATTTGTATTATATTATGCAGTAAATGGCGGATGGAGTGTTTGGAGTACGTGGGGAGAATGTGACGTCACATGTGGTCAAGATGGTCTGAAATCACGTTTCCGCACTTGTGACTCACCAGAACCGAAGAATGGTGGCAGAGATTGCGATGGTCAGACAATTAAAATAACTAAATGCGGCATGATTTTCGCCTGTCAAAACGGTAATCTTATAGAATATATTTTTTTTAAATGATTTATTGCACATGTCCTATAGTATAGGTCTATATTGATTTTTGTTATTCACAGCACTGATCCACTCATTCGCAAACAGTGGCGGATCTAGAGGGGGTGAATGGGGTGGCTAGCCCCCTTCGTTTACCGTGAAAAGAAAAATAATGGTCACGGTCTTTTGTGTGTGCTTCTCATGTACTCTGGTAAAACATGCACTTTATTTTTTAAGCTTCAGATGAAAGTCATTGATCGGTTCCTAGTCCACATATCAAGCGCCCTTACATTAGATGGATATGTGCACTATATAAAACTACACTATTATTATTCTTATTATTATCATCATCATCATCATCATCATCATCATCATCATCATCATCATCATCATCATCATCATCATCATCATCATCATCATCATCATTATCATTATTATTATTACTATTATTATTATTATTATTATTATTATTATTATTATTATTATTATTATTATTATTATTATTATTATTATTATTATTATTATTATTCCCCCCCATTGCTAAATCCTAGATCCGCCACTGGCAAGAGTGTGAAATCAGTTGCTTCCAATTGGATTTGACTTCCAAACAAAGTCTTGCCAAGTTGGTTAAGGCGTCTGTATAAATAGCAGAAACCCAGGTTCAAATACATGCAACTTGTCTTCGCACTCGCCAATTGATTTACTTAATTATTCAATCTTGTAAACATTGCTGGCTCAAAAGTCTATTTTTTAGAGTGATTTTACAGCAATAATCGTATTCCCTATTAGATTCAACGATCTTTACGAGGGTTCACGATAACTACTTGAAGCAGTTGCACAAGAGTAACCCGCAGCTCAAAAGGAAGTGTCTTCGATCGCACTGTAGTTATCAAGAAATTCAGGATATTATTGATCCAAAAGAAGAAGCAGTAAGTTTGAATAATAATAATAAAAATGTTTTTTTGTTTTGCTCGACAACGTGTCGCCAAAAATATAGGGTAATATTGTCTTTAATGATATAGAAACAACTAAATCGGGAACGATGTTTCTTCATAGAATAAATACTGGTCGTATATTAACTGTTACAAACACTCCGAAGGGTGTCCAGTGGATGGAGTGTGGTCAAGCTGGGGAGAATGGAGCCGGTGTTCGTCTAACTGTGGTCACGGTCATCACTATCATCTGCGTCACTGCAATGCTCCGAGACCACTAAATTCAGGAAACATGTGTGAGGGGAGTTTTCTTGAAAACGCACCGTGCTTTGAAAACAATTGTACAAACACAGGTAGACCTATATTATACCCTCTTCCATTTACATCATTATCATCGTCATCATTATCAGTGGCGGATCCAGGAATTTCAAATAGAGGGGGCCCTGAAGAGAGAATTTTACAGATGAAAGTTTCGTACCTCAGCCCCACCATGGTTGTGGCTGAGGTACGAAATTTTATGATTATGGCACCTCTAGATGGCAGGAAATGGCACTCTTAGACTCAAAATTTGAGTAGAATTTTCTTTTTTTCAAACTTATTTTTTAAAAATAATTTTAAAACATTTGGGGGTGGGACGGCTGAGCCCCCTTGAATCCGCCTATGATCATCATCACCATGATAGGGAGTAGTTTAATCATTCATATCTTTGAATTATTCAAGTGTGAACGCCTCGATAGACTTAGTTTTGTAGAAACTTCGTCAGTTACTGTTTGGAACACAAGTCGCCAGTTGACGTCTTTTCTTAAGACAAAATGATGTGTTAACCATACTTGTGTTCAGTCTTAGTGTTATCGTTTTCATTAATCTGGTGGTTGTTGTTTATTCTCAACAAAACCCCATTTTAGTAGATCTCCAGTAACGTTTTATGTATCAGTCGTTCATAGATTCACTCACAGTCAGCAGACTTGACTTGAAGTCTTGATGTGAATAATGATACACATACTGTGACTTATATGCGTACATCTGGAGGTTGATCACACTTTGCAGATACGAATAACTACAATGAGAGCCTGTAAATAATGATCATTATGTAGTGATCTGAGAGACCGTCTATGTACTCAAACATTATAAAATAAGCACAAATAGGTATTACTATAATCGTATTGTTGTTGTTTATTTACCAAAGTCGGATTGCATTTCTCACCTTGGTCACATTGGTCACATTGCTCTGTCAGTTGTGGTGAAGGCATACGACAGTCGATACGTCGTTGCATCGGTGAGGGTACTTGTCTCTTGGCAGACGGAACACCTCGAGAAAGGATCATCAAGGAATCACCATGTGAAACGCCGAGCTGTCTGCGTAAGTACCGGGTACCGGTAGCTTATTGGGGAAAAAATGATAATAGTGTCGCCTGTGTAAATAATTTGTTTACTTCACTGTTATAAATTTGAATACGGGTACATAACCTAGCATTTTTAAATTTCTGAATTAGGTTTAGGTGGCTGGAGCGAATGGAGTGAATGGAGCATGTGCACAGCTGTTTGTGGGCGAGGTGAGCGAGCGCATACGCGATCCTGCACCGATCCAATTCCAGTTGGTCCAGGTAGTGCATGTGAAGGAGATCAGCTGGAGAAGGAGCCTTGCAGTCACTCGGAACCATCATGCTTTACTAATGACACTCAGCCACTTATGGAGAGAGGTAGGTACCTTATTGAAGATTAATATATTGTGTTTGACGCAAGAAAGTCCACTAGTGAACTGGTTATTGCCACTGTGTGTGTTCTGAGTCACGGAGTTTAGTTACCATGAATCACTAATTGATTCTTATAGTTCGTGGTTCAATTCCATGGTAACTGTCCATTCAGTTGGCCGGTGGGCTGAAATGCAACTTAAGCCGAGCACTCACTGCTTCGTACGACAGTGTACGACCGTCGCACGACGAATCCAACTCCGCTCCCTGTGAGCGGTAGACGACGCGACGCCGTATGCTGATTTTCGGTGGCAGTATGAACGGATCGTCATTAATAACCATGCGTTGTGCGCGCGTTCTTCACAGAATCGCGTCGACCGACGAGCGTCGGGCGCTTTAGTGCCTGACTTTACAATACCAAGCTGTCTATCGGCGGAACGTGTGCCCACGTCCCGTTAAAGAACTCTTCGGTAGAGACCATGGTATTGTCTACTGGTGTAACCACAGTACCCATCGAACATTTGTGGGTTAACCGTTGGTATGTTTTACACGGAAAATATCCAAACTTAGTTCTATGGTGTGTTATTCTTTGATCATTATTCTTTGCCTTTATTGAATATTTATTAAAAGCGCGGGTTAGGATTTGGTCAGTTTTAATTTTGTCCTTCGACTAATAAAGTGCAATTAACCTGAAGACCTGTTTTGGCTTCAGAGACGACAAAAGGCCCATGCTTGTCCGAGTAAATGGAATATATTTCACCTGAACTCGGCTTGAAGTTATGATCAATATACATTTATTTAAAAAAAAATATATGACTGTAAGTCATACATTATCATATAAACGTATTGAACATAAGATTGATTTATTCCAGAATATAGTAACTGGGGGAGGTGGTCAGCTTGCAGTGCTACGTGCGCCGGTGGAACAAAGTTACGTCATCGAAGTTGTGTTGACGAGGACCAGGACATGCCGTGTGTTGGAGCCCTATACGATGTTGAAGAATGTAACGAGCATATTCCATGCCCTGGTAAAGTCTTGAATTAATTATGAAGAAACAATAAAACATTTCCCATTTAACTCAATTTAGGAGCAGGTACAATAATTTAACAGAAAATCAAACCCTTTAATATACATCGTATTACCCAAAATATTTCTTTATTTAAAATGATTTCCCAATATTAAAGTGATACGATATTCATTGATTACTGTAAGTACTAAAAGAGAGGTTTACCAATTTTATATAATTTGGGAACATCTCAGCTAAGCGACAGGCCATTGTAATGCATAGGATTATGATGATTCGACAAAGTCATGTCGCTAAAACTCGGATGGAGAGCGCTCTATCCGAGTTTTAGCCGCGACGCGCCAGCTACATCTTGGTTAAGAGCGTCTACGTACTGAACGCGCACGAGATCCGAAATTTAGAAAAAAGGATATAATGTACGATACCTAAATATGCTAAATCAGTTCTCATATTATATAATATTTGTAAACTTCTCCTTTAATGTATGATATGATGTAAATCATCAACCCTATGGTTTATATATACCTTTTAAATTATTCAACATTTTCGCCTGATAATAATTGTTTGATTGTTATTTATTCCATCAAGCTATCTAAATATTTGTTTTTTTTTCAAGTGTTTCGATTATGTCAATAAAGTTAGCTTAATCTTATATAAACTTAATAATCCTAATAATATACAACGTTATTCTCAACTCACCACCACCCTCCAAAATATATAATGCCTTTGGTATTTATTTTGGTTTGAATACAGTTGATGGTGATTGGTCAGAATGGACGGAATGGAGTTCATGCTCTGAAACATGTGACTCTGGTTTTGCTGAAAGACATCGTCTGTGCACCATTCCACGGCCTGCATTTGGTGGAGCAGTTTGTAGTGGCCCTGCAACGGAGCGTAAGGACTGCCAAAATGTCGGTTGTCCAGGTAGAATAACTTTTGAACTTATAATGCTCTGTTATTTCGTTATGAACACAAAGAACAATTCTGCTTTTACCGAATCTAAACTGTACAATGTTAGACTTGGCATGAATCTGAAATAGAGGGTCACTCTAAATCATATTACATATTTGAATATGTTATTATTTGGAGTGGCAGTCTCTTGGTATGACGTCATCATTATTCAGTTCTAAAGCTGGGCACTCACTACGTCGTACGACGGTCCAACCCGCGAGAGCTAGACGACGCGACGCCGTTTGCTGGTTGTCAGCAGCAGTCTGAACAGATCATCATTAAAAACGATCCGTTGCGCGCGTCGTAGCGTTGCATTCTCCATAAAATCACGGGAATGATGAGTACCCAGCTTAACTCACGTATTATCCCGATAATGCCACATTAATTTCTGAACATTACGTTTTTATTTTGCAGAACTGACTCCGTCATGGGGTGAGTGGGGTAACTGGTCACAATGTACTGTTTCATGTGATGGTGGTACAAACACTCGTAGCCGATCGTGTCTTGTGCAAGAGGAAATTGTGGCCACTGACAGATGTGGCGGAGAGTATCGACAGCTTGGTGCTTGTAGTCCTGAAGCTTGTCCAGGTAAGAAAACATAGTTACTTCTTCAATTGACTAAGCAGACGTTTGGAAAGGGGACCACTCGTGACCAATAGATCAATCAAATTGGAAACTCTGCCATTATGGTGAACGCGTTGATATGTTCTAAATGTTCACATCAATATAAAATAATTACGACTTACAAGCAGAGAAGAGAAAATGGCATGATAATGTTCATTTCTTACTTTTAAACACCTTATAATGTTCGTGAGCTTTAAACAACATTCCACTGGCCATGTGGAATATTTGGGTTTCTAGCCAGTTAATACAATTCGTATTCTTTTGAATAGACCAATACATTGTAAATTAATAAATTCTAGCATAAATCTATTGTCTAATGAGTTATCAACCTTTTTAATACAGTGTATCCTTTCATCTTACAAGTGACAAACTGTTTCGGTAACAAAGTTCCATCTACTGTGTCAATTACTTCAAACAAATCTATAAAATGTGATAAATAAATACTTAAAAATGCGTAAATGTGTATTTGTTTTTATTTTGAAAGTGAACGGAAATTGGGCAAATTGGAACGAATGGCGACCGTGCTCTGTGAAGTGCGGTGAAGGGATTACTTCCAGAGATCGCACCTGTACCAATCCTGCGCCGATTGGTAGCGGAAGCGTATGCGATGGCTATGGTACAGAATCCAGACATTGTTATTCGCAACCTTGTACAGGTAGGTAGGCTCCTTGGTAATTTAATTAGACTTTTTGTTTTAGTTCGTATAACGTTGAATGCTTATAATTTAATCACTATGTGTTATTTAATCATTGTGTGTTAATGTAGCATTGAACATCCTTGAATACGAATTATTTTTCCTTGGCACAACTACTAAAGTTTTTACAATAACAAATTAAGTAGGAAATGGCTAAAGAAATAAATACCAAATAACCTTTCGTTCGCTTGTTTAAGTCCAAAATTACAGTGGAAGATCCGTCTTCAACCAGACGTCTGCAGGTTACAATTGAAGGTACATTTTTAGGTGTAGGTTGACTGTGGTGTTGTCGCAGATTTTGAACTGATGTGCTGGATCGGTCGACCACAGCGTTGGTGTGGTTTAACAGGGTCGCCGCGTGTAGGATTCAACATGACCCCAACCTGAAAACCCAGTATTGAAAGTATGGTTTTTTGCATTGATACATATTTGTCTTTGCTTTTAGAACATGGGGATGTGATGAGGTTATTTGACGGAAATTCTTTTCTGATGTACCGGAAGTCAGGTAACCCAACTAAACAAGTTCTCATCTATCTACGTCTGCTGCCTGAATCTTCAGATGGTCTGATTCTAATGAAACGTTATGAACATCATGAGGAACCACTCATCTATGTCAGTTTGTTAAATAAATGCGTGTATTTGTATGCTAAATTTGGTTCTGCCGAGCTCAAAGTGGTTGGTTACCCAGTAACGGTGAGTCTATCCTCTATCAAATTGATCATTCAGAACGTGCAATTTTTAGTGTCAGGAAAACGATACAAAATAGCAAGATGATGTATATTTTACGTGGCTGTTTTGTGGGATCTCAGCAACAATATCCAAGGAGCAGAGCTTACCCGAACGGTAGATTGCGTTATTCATCAGCTACAAGTGACGATATGAAAGATATAAGCAGCTTCTAATAACATAACCGTACATGTAGCATGACAACCCGTGAAGGTGTTACACTCAATTAAGAAGGCCTAAGTTGGAAAGATATTTGATAATTTTTATTTATTTATTTTATTTTATTCAAAAAATACCTCCAAACAGGAGAAGCATACAAATAAAAACACGTTCGGAAACAGAATATTGACTTAAATTATAAAAAGACAAATAATTAAAACACAGCACAAGGTAAACTAAACTAAACTAAATAATGGTTCTACCATCACACAAGATATATTGAAAAACCCCAAAAATATTTTGTTAGCTTAAGTATTGTTCAATTTAGGAAGACACGATATCATTACTAGCATTTTCAATATGATATTATATTATATTCCTTACTTTCTCATGCACAGCTTTTTGAATGGAACACGATACAAGTTTCTATCACAGGAAACCTGGGACATGTTCGTGTAAATGACGAATACACGCATACGGGTAATTTTACCGACGAACTGTCCGAAAATCTTGACTACGACATCCCACTATACCTCGGTGGCTGTATGCCTCATCTCTACCCAGAGGATGAGAGTATGTTAACAGGTAAAACTATTCAATAGTAGTTTTTAACAAAATGTAGTTTAGCAAATTCGTGTACATTAAAAACCTCATCATAAAGGTTATTCTAATAATGTTGAGATACTATTACAGACTGGACTGGTTTTGTTGGGAAGATTGCCACCTTTAGAATGAACTATTATTCCATGAGTTTGATTGAAGATGTCGAAAACTGGCAGGGAGCAAATCGGCCATATACGAGCTTGAACAGCGGCATAGAAATGATGGGTAAGTACTAAGAGTGTCTTGATAACTTCAGCAATTATTCATGATTCCTCACTTATTTGGCGGTAATTAATAATTAGAAACACGCCATCATGGTCTTTACATTGTGTTCTCAGATTAGACACTGTACACGAATTAGAATATTTTGTTCTTCATATGGAACATTAAATCGGTTGTTCGCTGTAACTTATCAAACAAAATCTTTTGACTAAAATGAATTATGAAATATCCGTGACGTGATGCATTGTGCTATTAAAGGAATTGCTGTTATCGCTTTTTTTTTTTTTTCAAAACTTGACCTTCTTCCTAAACATAATAGTAATTTTACAGATATAATGGCAGCCGTCACTGCGTTCAACGGAGAACAGTTTTCTACTATTCAACTAAAGTCTAATGAAAATCTGCAAGACATACAAGCTGTGGTCAATCCTCAGGACTCCATTGGTCTCTTGCTGTTTGTGAGCGGCTCCATTTCCGGCTCGTTTTTGTCCCTGGAACTAGCCAAAGGAAAGCTTTTTCTCTCCGTGCGTTTGAGAAATAGGGTAATGGAGTTGGAACGAGATCTCGATGAGGTAGGAACTGCTTAGCCCGGCTCCCTTATGGCTTAAACCTCATGCACAATGCGTATATTGATCTTGAGCGCTTGTCCGATACCTTAAAGGCTAATCCACTGACCATCGGCAGGGGCGGATCCAGAGATGTCCAAAAGGGGGCAAGGGGGGAGGGCGAAAGTTGGGCTGATCGAGACAACCCTGTCATATTCATATGTTGTGT
>NW_022716546.1:737041-746156 GCF_011630105.1 Anneissia japonica
CTATACCTCGGTGGCTGTATGCCTCATCTCTACCCAGAGGATGATAGTGTGTTAACAGGTAAAACTATTCAATAGTAGTTTTTAACAAAATGTAGTTTAGCAAATTCGTGTACATTAAAAACCTCATCATAAAGGTTATTCTAATAATGTTGAGATACTATTACAGACTGGACTGGTTTTGTTGGGAAGATTGCTACCTTTAGAATGAACTATTATTCCATGAGTTTGATTGAAGATGTCGAAAATTGGCAGGGAGCAAATCGGCCATATACGAGCTTGAACAGTGGCATAGAAATGATGGGTAAGAACTAAGAGTGTCTTGATAACTTCAGCATTGTATTCATGATTCCTCACTTATTTGGCACTAATTAATACAATATTTAGAAACACGCTATCATGTTCTTTACATTGTGCTCTCACATTAAACACTGTACACAAATTAGAATATTTTGTTCTTCATATGGGAACAATTAATCGGTTGTTCGCTGTAACTTACCAAACAAAATCTTTTGACTAAAATGAATTATGAAATGTCCGTGATGCGTTGTGCTATCGAAGGAATTGCTGTTATTTCGCTTTTCTTTTTTTTTTTTCTTCAAACCTTGACCTTCCTAAACATAATAGTAATTTTACAGATATAATGGCAGCCGTCACTGCGTTCAACGGAGAACAATTTTTTACTATCCCACTAAAGTATAATGAAAATCTGCAAGACATACAAGCTGTGGTCAATGCTCAGGACTCCATTGGTCTCTTGCTGTTTGTGAGCGGCTCTATTTCCGGCTCGTTTTTGTCCCTGGAACTATCCAAAGGAAAGCTTTTTCTCTCCGTGCGTCTGAGAAATAGGGTAATGGAGTTGGAACGAGATCTCGATGAGGTAGGAACCGCTTAGATAGGCTCCCTTATGGCTTAAGCCTCATGCACACTGCATATACTGTCTCTTATACACATCTAGATGTGTATAAGAGACAGGATATATTGAAAAACCCCAAAAATGTCTTGTTAGTTATAGTATTGTTCAATTTAGCAAGACACGATATTACTAGCATTTTCAATATATTATATTCTTTATTTTCTCATGCACAGCTTTTTGAATGGAACACGGTACAAGTTTCTATCACAGGAAACCTGGGACATGTTCGTGTAAATGACGAATACACGCATACGGGTAATTTTACCGACGAACTGTCCGAAAATCTCGACTACGACATCCCGCTATACCTCGGTGGCTGTATGCCTCATCTCTACCCAGAGGATGATAGTGTGTTAACAGGTAAAACTATTCAATAGTAGTTTTTAACAAAATGTAGTTTAGCAAATTCGTGTACATTAAAAACCTCATCATAAAGGTTATTCTAATAATGTTGAGATACTATTACAGACTGGACTGGTTTTGTTGGGAAGATTGCTACCTTTAGAATGAACTATTATTCCATGAGTTTGATTGAAGATGTCGAAAATTGGCAGGGAGCAAATCGGCCATATACGAGCTTGAACAGTGGCATAGAAATGATGGGTAAGAACTAAGAGTGTCTTGATAACTTCAGCATTGTATTCATGATTCCTCACTTATTTGGCACTAATTAATACAATATTTAGAAACACGCTATCATGTTCTTTACATTGTGCTCTCACATTAAACACTGTACACAAATTAGAATATTTTGTTCTTCATATGGGAACAATTAATCGGTTGTTCGCTGTAACTTACCAAACAAAATCTTTTGACTAAAATGAATTATGAAATGTCCGTGATGCGTTGTGCTATCGAAGGAATTGCTGTTATTTCGCTTTTCTTTTTTTTTTTTCTTCAAACCTTGACCTTCCTAAACATAATAGTAATTTTACAGATATAATGGCAGCCGTCACTGCGTTCAACGGAGAACAATTTTTTACTATCCCACTAAAGTATAATGAAAATCTGCAAGACATACAAGCTGTGGTCAATGCTCAGGACTCCATTGGTCTCTTGCTGTTTGTGAGCGGCTCTATTTCCGGCTCGTTTTTGTCCCTGGAACTATCCAAAGGAAAGCTTTTTCTCTCCGTGCGTCTGAGAAATAGGGTAATGGAGTTGGAACGAGATCTCGATGAGGTAGGAACCGCTTAGATAGGCTCCCTTATGGCTTAAGCCTCATGCACACTGCATATATTGATCTTGAGCGCTTGTCCGATACCTTAAAGGCTAATCCACTGACCATCGGCAGGGGCGGATCCAGAGATGTCCAAAAGGGGGCAAGGGGGGAGGGCGAAAGTTGGGCTGATCGAGACAACCCTGTCATATGTTGTGTTCTAGACGCCCGAAAATAACATTTGAGGCGTTCTGGGATATCTTTTTCTTAATTTTTTTTTCCCCTTTTTTTTACCTCCCAAGATCGGCTCCTGATCGGTGGCAGTGTGAGACTATATTTTTGACTGGCATGTATATTTTCATCCTGCTTTTCCAGTAGAAAATGCGCCCTCTAATAATTTTTTTTGGTCTTATTTATGCATGCTTGCTGCAGTACCTGATTGTAATCTTTGAATGAGGGAGAAAAGAAAAGACAAAAGATCTAGAAGCAGCAAAGTTAAAAATCGACCTACTAACCTAAGGACTGTTTTGTTAAATTAGGTATATTGATCATGGTCTATGTTTCTGTATTACGAAGCCTTTAAGCACGTCACACATCGGGGAGGTCTATCTGCGTTACGAATTTGGCGTAGCAGATTTCTTGTGTGTGCCCGGCTTTATGCCGGTAGTAATTTTACAATTGATTGCAACTATTTAAATGTTTACCGGGTGAACATTCGTATTCCAGATTCAAACATGGATTATCATCGATATACAAATTGAAGTGAATCAGGTGTCTTTACGAGTCAACAAGGGTCCAGCGTCCCAGTTGTCTGGGCCGGGTCTACAATTTTTTACCCCGGCAACTTCCGTCTACGTTGGAGGGCTTCCATCATGGAGGAGATTACGTCTGAAGGAATATGGACAACTTGACATCTCTGGATTTAATGGGAACATCTACAAAATTAAATTGAATGCCGCAGAATATTTTATTGAAGACATGTTTAAACAGTCTTGGGATCAAAGTGTCGACTCGGCATCCGCCACATTAGCTGGTAAGCCTAAATAAAGTAACACAGCATTTTTTTTCCAACTGTTAACAACAAGTCGATACAAGTAGGTAGTTTTCGCCGCACGACGTACCTTAACTTTAACGTTAGTACCCGACATGCAACGCGATAGCTCCGCCCCTTTTTGTAAACAAATCGAAATACGCATGCGCAAACCCGTAACTAACGTACCGTACGTCGAGCACGTAAAATCCTGAAATTCACGTACTCCGCAACGCAAGATGAATAAATTATTAATCGTTAAGGTTAAAGTCGTGCAGCGAAAACTACCTATTATTGAGAGTTTCCCTTTATCTACAGTTTATGTTATAAAAACTCTTAAACATTTAGTTTCAGGAAACTTTCATGAGTATTATGTGGTTCCCTTGGAAAGCGTGCAGCTCAGATGCCGCTATACAACTTATAGACACGATTTTGAGGTTGTGTGGTTGAAGGAGAACCAGATCGTAGATACAACACTCGATCACATTCGATTGGAGGAAAACGTAAGCTGAGTGCATACTTCACCGAACTTAACATTAGTATATCGTACATTGAAATAGAGATAATATTTTGTGGCTGGCTATGTTCACACACGGCAGCTAACGGTTAGCAGGATCTTGGATCCTGCTAACTGTTAGCTGCCATGCGTTTATACAAGACAATCCCCGATCCAGATACCAAGAAGATGATGATCGAATCCCTGATTAATAGGAAACTGAAAATTGTAAACGCGTACGTGTGATTGGTTAATGATAGAAACGCGCTCAATTTGCTAACCGATAGCGCTCGCTAACCGTTAGCGTATCCGGATCCTGGTATGTAACGGTTTGCACTAACCGATCAGACATTCACACACGGGTGCTAATGGTTAGCTCCCGATCCGGATACTAGGGATTTCGTGTGAACCTGACATGAAAAAAATAAATTTAGATAACTCCAATCAAGACAAAACACATAAAAATACATTTAATTTAAAACAACATAGACATGGAGAACTAATAAAAATTTAAGATTACAAGGAAAGCAAAAATTTAGTCGTAGCGCAACGTGGGATAAATGTATCAGTATGTTGTAATGTAAAATTCAGTCCACATGTCATCATAATGACAGGATTGAACCAGCGTAGGCCTACGTGACAGAGACATACCGAATGATGCAATAATTATTTCAATGCATTAGCTAAAACGGGACTAAAGAAAGAAAGAAAGATAAATGGCCTACCCAACAGTTATTTGCGATATTAAATTTCAGTCTATGTGTTCACGTTTTGTATAGCAATTGTGTACTGAAGGCCAATGAGTTTATATTGAATTGGAATATCAAACAGCGTGGCGTTTAAGTGAATTAAATTGACAACGGTGTGACGCTTATTGTCGACAATTACGTGTATGACGCTGACCACCACGTTTCCGCTCACGATAGCAAAGCAGACCAACGGACAGCTGGTTTCTAAGCAAATGACACACTATTCTTCATAATGGTAAAGGTTTGCTAGGATGATTAAAAAATTAATAATTAATATAACGATGTCGTAAAAAACATCCTGTTTATTCTTTCTTTGAAATACAGAATGTTTTTCTGCCAAACACAACTATCCTTCATCTCCACTCAATTGATAAAGAAAGGCAAGGTATGTATGGATGCCAATTTCGCTATCCGGACAGAGCGGAAATTTATCAAGCGTTCGCTATATCACTTATTGAACCACATGGTAAGTCCCCAACTCCTGCCGCAATCATTAAAAGAAAAAAACAAATTATTGATAGTAGTGACTGCGGTAGTGGTAATGGTACTGTATCAACAAACGAAAAATGACAACAAAACTAAATAAAACAATATTTGAATAACAATAACAATAATAATAATAATAATAATAATAATAATAATAATATAATAATAATAATAATAATAATAATAATAATAATGATAATAATAATATGATAATTTTCTGAAATTAGACATGAGATTAATATGGCGAAAATGAATAGCTCACACAGTAATAATGTTAATAATCATAATAAATTCGAATGTTTACTTCTCTGTAGATGTACTGGCACATTTATTATCTGAGTGGATGGAGACTGTGTTAATCTTTTTTGCTGCTGTCCTACTTGCCGCGGTGGTCACCACTACAGTTACTTGTGCCAAATTTGTGCGTAAAAGGTGAATATTACAACATAAATCCAGAGTCTTTGACAAAATTAAGTATAGGATTGAAGTTTTGCCCAACCTGGCGTGTTATCGTAGGCCTACTGAATACTCAATACATTCTCAATAAAATAAAGTCACTAAAGTAGATATAAAAACACTCTGCGTACTATTCAGCTCCACAAAACGCAATTTTAGCAATGTAAACTATACTTTCAAAAGTTGCACTAATTTTTTTTTTTTTAGACCATACTACGTTCTAAAGATATTGCATACTGCACTGCACGCTATTGGCTTTGGTAAATCTGGCAGGACAACATTAGCTGATCTTCAAGAAGTCGATAGAACGTTTGATGGAAGAATAGATATAAAACAAGAGAAGAAAAGATTAGACAAACTCGAATTATCCCGCCGCAAACGTCTAAGGGAAGCTGCTAAACAAAAGATACGGAAAAAGAAAGAGAACATAACACATCATGTAAAGAAAATGACGGGTAAACCACGTGATACTAGTTCTTGCCACAAATCTTGGTTGGTAGAAGACACTTCTCTTAGATTCTCAGATAATGAAAACTACATCAGAAAATGTACCAGATTGCAGCTTACAAACTCGCTCCAAAAACTACAGTCAGAGGCAGAAGAGATAACTGATCCCTGGTTTAACAAAGGAAACATTGTTGAAAAACACTCGGACTCAAGCAGTACGCAGAATTCAGCACTTTTGATAAACATTCCTGACAGGAATTTAAGCGAATCATTGGTATCAGTAGGTCATCATTCGAATTCAACTAGGAAAACGTCCTCACTATCAGAAAGGGACGGTGGAGTTTTTATGGAAAACGGTAATAATTCAAGTAAATCGCTTGTCGAATTACAGTTAAGGCAATCTGAAACGACTGCAGGCCTTAAGGCAGGCATCACAAACGCTGATGTGCCAAATAACGAGGAACTCAAAGAACTCTCTTCGCATTTAACTGTTGATAGTTATAACAGGCCAAAACATTTTCAAAACGCAGAAAGCATATTCGCATTAAATGACAGTCGTTCTAATGAACTACCGATTGTTACGAGGGTAGAAACCCAATATGAACGAATCTTAAGTGAAAATGAATCTAACCAAAGCATGCCACACAGAGGAGTTTCGTTTGAAAATAAGACGACATCTGGTCATGAAGAGAACGATGATGATGAAATTGAGCCAATTCAGGATGCAATTAACGAGGATGACTCTATCAGAGTAGACTCAATGGGATCCGTCAGAAAGTATATTTCTAGGATTGATGGTGTACAATTTGGCAACAAATCGTCAGTTGTAATGAAAAACAGTAGTCATAGAGGAAACACTTTGAACGATGATATAACTAAAAAACGTCAATTCAACAACAGGGTATTACACCTAGCAGAGCTTCTGTCTATGAGTGGTGTTACGCCGCCTATTAAGCCTCAGGTAACTAATCCAGTTACATCGCCTCTTGAAGATGACGAAGACACTGAAGAAGAATATGAGGATACACATGAATAAAATACGGTGCGCGTTCTATTATGCATAATGTTCACACGTTAACAATATTTTTGGTGCAAGAGGATAATATTCTTTATATCGTACCAAATTCTTGTTTATGATACAATTATTTATAGCTTACGGGTAATATAGCGTCCTCTATCTAAAGACGAAAGAGAGATCACTGTGGGAACTATGATCGCAAACTTCTGAACAGGGAACTTAGACAGATTAAACAAATAAAAAAAACTATTACAAGTTGTTGCTAAGCTTAGTCTGTGTGCAGTCCACTCTTAAGACGGACACTCACTGCGTCGTACGACCGTCGCAGACGAATCCACATTTGCTCCCGGCGAGCGATAGACGACGCAACGCCGTCTGCTGATTGTCAGTGGCAATCTGAACGGATCCTCATTAAAAAGACGATCCGTTGGGTTCGCGTCTCTCCGCGAGCGTTCTTCGTTGCGTTGCCGTCACATGCAGTGAGTTACCGGCTTTAGTGTTAATGGGAATAATTTCAGGGCTGGCGCCAGCGGTCGGTTTACAAGTCCAGGCCCCCTCGTCGGGGTGAAAAACCACAATTCGTCGGGGAGAGGCATGTATATGTATTTTTTGCATATTTAGTAGACCCAAAACCGATTAAATAAGCCTTTGAAACCCCTAAATTGTCCTATTTTTCGGGGGCTTTGCCCCCTTGAACGATTTAGAGAGATTTTGAACGACACCCAACCACGCCCAGTTTTTTTGTTGTCGGAGATATCGCATTGCTCGAGGGAATCACATGTTAATTGAAATTATCCATTGAAAGGGGTTGCAGTTTATACAATAATTTCTATCTTTAGTTGCACTCACGTTGTCAATATTTACATAGGCCTACTTCACGACACAGTGAACAGAATAATCAATAGTCAATAGCGCGACAAATACTGGTGTATTGATTACAATAAGCCTATTGTGACATTCAATGGGGATCTTATTGCCTGCTGTATCCCCGTTGAAGGTGTTCTCTGCGTAATTTGAAGACAGGAATTCGAAGTGGAAATTTACAGGATGAGAAAACAATACAAGTGAAATAATTACAGTATTACAGTTGGGTAATTCATCAGTCATGTAGTAACAGTTTTTTTGGTAATGGTAATCGAAGTAAGCCTAGAAGGTACTTAATATGACACAAAAACTAAATATTACGTCTGTTATAATAATATTAATTCTCGAAAAAGGGCCATTATTAAAATAGAAAATTACTAATAATCAGTCTTAATGCTATTATGACACAATAGGTCTACATCGCAAGTTTAATAAGAACGCAAGTAAGGCTTTTACAGTGACTAATTTGATTGCGAATATAAGTACAGTACTTGAATTGAATTCAAATCAGGTCATACGAATCGATAATGGGCCTGTATTTCAATTTCGCCTTCCACATTATACACATTGAAATAATAAATGCTCCTTTAATAGCAGTGACAGGAAACAATAGCGTGAGCTCAAGATCTGATAACTACTTAATACAAACAAATTAGATTGCCATATCATGATGAATAAAGCGAAGATTCAGCTTTGAAAACATATTGGTATGCTATACAACGATGTCTGTATACGCTTTTAGCGTGATATTTGGTGAAATCAGATAAAGGAACACTGTACGAAGTTTACTATCGTACTAAAATGTGTGCTAAACTGCTTATGCTGCTGTTGCTGCTACTACTATGGTGATGATATTATGATATGATGTTTATGATAATGATAGTCATATAGGCACTTACGACTAAGCCTTGCTGACAACAGGTGAAACATTAAGAAATAAATAGTGAGTATAACATCTCAATTTACACTTGACTTTGGATCATCAAAAAGAACCTCCAAATTGGATCCAATAAATTTAATCAATAATCTGATAATGATAGTGATTATGATGATTATGATCTTGATGATGATTATGATAATGATGGTGGTGGTGGTGATGATGAATGAGGATGATGATGGCAAGATTCTCAAAATATACTGCTAATTCAATTACAGGAATACTTTTGACTAGTTAGTAGTGTCATGCCTTCTAAAGCTAGAGATTGTATATTTACCTTTTATCAGTTTTTAAAAGTTTGAATTGTTCTCGACAGACTTCTTGAAGTCAACCTAACCTCGATCATTATCAAATCTGTTTTGACATTAAATAGCCATTTTTCGATTAATTTAAATCCAAATTAAACAGTTTTAATGATGGAAGCGGTTGCCGCAAAACGGTCGTGGCTCGGACTGTCAACCATGAGGTAGGCCTACGTCGGGCCAGGTACGAAACCGTCGCTGTCAAGTTGATTGACATTTCATCTACACTAGTCTCTCTTACCTAGTAGCATAAGTGGCTTG
>NW_022716546.1:746470-749258 GCF_011630105.1 Anneissia japonica
AAAAAATAAATAAATAAATAAATAAAATAAAAAAAAAATTGATGCGAGCCAACGATAATACCACTTCACCATCATCTTTAATTTGAAACGGCATTTAGGGCCAGGGGCCTCATATGTGTCAGATATTATTATACCATTTATTAGAGGAAAAAGTATAGACAATTAATTTGTTTCAAATTAATAGAGCCATTAGTGACGGATCCGATAGGCTTTCCCCTTTTGATTGTAGACTTCTTTTAAATTGTAAATTCAAAAACTTATCTGATACGATTAATATATTTGTATAACAAGCATTTGAAAATACAACAATTGCAGCTTTAGAAGGAAAATACACATCTAAGAAATTTAATTTATAACTTACTTTTGTTTTGACCGTGGGAGTTGCATTAGTCTCTGGCCAACAACTGTTATTCAAAACCGTTGCTATTTTGGAAGTTGTGAATTTTCTAATAAGGAAATAACCTGCCTGGTAACTAATAAAGAACAACATATAAGTGTTATACTCATTTTTTAAACAATAGCGTGTAACAAGGATATAATATAGTTATGCTCCATTTGCAAAATTCATATCAAAAATTTATTAGGTCTACTGAACAACGTTTATAGCCTCGCCGTGGTGGATGATCCTATTCACAAACCAACCGAAGCATAACATAATTTGCACTACTATGGCTTTATCCTTTGCCGTTGCGTAATTCCATAGGCCTACACTCCGTACAAAACTATTATCCTAAAAGTGCTTTTATAAGGTTGTACTCCCTGAATAGACCTACGTATATTTCCTCCATGGTTTACTATAGGGGAATGTTGTCAGCATCTATAGCGGTTAATAATTGGTTCTGAACGTTTTGGACAACAGGTAGTAATTTCATTCACGCTGAAATTTACTCCCATGGAGTATCGAATTGGTAATTGGTAATATTTTAGTACAATAATTTGATTATTGCTGCCTACATAAAGTCACAGAACTTATTTTAAGAAAGGCATACCATGCAGGTCAAATGTGGATTTATTGAAGTTTTTTTTTTCATAAAATGCAATAAGCCTACATCGTTGCGTTCCATTATAAAGATTAGGTACGCCGACTAGAGTGGCCAGTAGAATACGTCAATGGTTTGTGTTCGTTCAAAATGCTCATTGCTCAACTAATTCGAGATACAAATTTTCAATATAACTTAAATTACTTATTGATAAGCCAACAATAGGACATGAAGTCCACACGTTAACAAACACACCTGAATACATGTAAGTTAAGTACATAAATATCCTACACAGGATCAGGATATGATTGTATCTCCCTATAGAATATATTTGAACAAAACTCAATGACAGATAAGAGGTTAGTTAGGACTCAACGAATAAGTTGAAATTAATATTAACCTCTAGGCCTTTAATGGAACATTCATTAAGTCAGATAATATAACATCAATTAATAAAGCTATCTATAGAACATTTTTATATATCCGTTGGCATAGCAAGTACCTGGCTCTAGAGAGGTATGCGATGTTAGGCCGCAGCGTTATTTCAGTACTGACCTTATGATCATGAACGAGGAAAAAACATTGTAACCGCATATTTTAAGAGTACGGTATAATATATTAAGCCAATACAGAGAAAGCATACGGTACTTACTGTACGTTGGACGGTAGTTTTTGTGAACCGTTGCAAACATCCCATGTATTTTATACAACTGGTAGGCCTACAGTGTTTACTTTATGGTCCACACAGGACTACAACGCGTTACCATAACGATGTCGCTTAAGTTAACGCGCACACGTGCTCACAAATGCGCTTTGGTCTCCACGCGATATTATGGCGTGATAGAAGAAGCAATAATATTCTTTTAGTAAACATTGATATAAATTTATATTAAATTTCCCACTGCGCGCACATAGACGTACCTAAACAGACACCTGCAGTGAATCAAAATGAATCCTTTGGTTTTTAACTTTTGCGAAATATTATTTTACAGATTCAGTGATAAGCTTGAATTTCATCGTTAATTGACAGAACCACGAGCGACATTATTGTGAATATCTTTAATAGAAACAAGCCAATCAGACGCAAGAGAAAAATAAGAGGGAATTAAATGTCAGCGGGTTGCGTAGGTCAGACGATGCCAGTACTGACGACTCGGGACATCCATACGCGTTTTAAGCAAAACTGGCTGGCTAGAAATCCACCAAAAACTTCTAATAAATCATCAGCCATGACAATGAGTGACGATTCAAACGATTCTACCTCGAGCTCCCTAGACGACAGTCTAACGAGTCTGAATTGGCTACAGAACTTACGAATCATGAAGATACGTCCCACTCCACCTGGAAGCCCAACACCGCTGTCGTCAATAAACGCGAATGGCACGCAAAAACTGACAGGAAACGTACTAAGAATCGTCGGACAGAAAGCAACCACAGCAGAAGAAGTCAAGGCACAAGAACGACTCCACCCACAACACACTATTTCACTAGAAAATGTGGATTACAAAAGTAACCCGTATGTAAAACCCCCCTACTCATATGCAACTTTAATATGGATGGCGATGAAAGAAACGAAAAAGAACAAAATAACTCTATCCTCAATCTATAAATGGATAACAGATAATTTTAAGTTCTACCAAGTCGCTGATCCAAGTTGGCAGGTAAGATAAAAACATTCATAAATTTCAGTAACTAATAGGCCTAGGCCTAGGCCTAGAGTTACATTAACAAATTAACAAACTAAGAAGGCCTGGTAGATATCTCATATTAATTTTAAAGTAGTAGCAGCCAGAAAATATGAGGGGAAG
>NW_022716546.1:749792-785751 GCF_011630105.1 Anneissia japonica
AAAATATTGCTTCTTAGATTCCCGAATACACGTTAACCGTGACAGATATGTTAAAGTATATCTCTTGAACGCAGTATTTAAGAAGTGAGATAATACCATAATAAACAAAACGAAACTTTTAATGTCGATTACGATTTCTTGCCTTAATTAAAATTACCGGATTGTTTTAACAACAGATAGTTTTATTTTAAATAGGCTTACATCAACAATTCTGCATGCACCAGGAAAGGGGATGCTGGCATGGTTTTTTTTTGCTTCGAAGTTTTCGATTGGGGTAGCGACTGGGGGGCGCGACTGGGGGGAGGGCCCCCAGTCGCAACAGAGGCGTATCCACCTTGGATACGCCTCTGTTGGAGACTCACTTTAAGTAATAATCAGATATGCCTGCCTCTACTTCAAACGTGACAATATTATAGTGCCTACCAATATTCAAGCTACATTATACCAAATCAAGAGTGAGTCGTTTGTCGTCACAGTAATTACTACACACTAATTGAATATTCTAGCTATTGTTCGTTTTTATTGTTTGTCTATTTACGGAGGCATCTTCAAGGTGCCCTTTATTGATTGCTATCTCCGCGGCACTCGTTCACGTAATCCGGTTGAGTACGATGCTTTAAAAAATGTCGTGAATAATATTCATCAGAAAAAAAATCATGTAAACCCCAGCAAAGTTTCATGCACATTATTCTGAAAAACGTTCAAGTGAACTACAAATGAGGACGTGAAGTAGAACCCTAAGCTGATGTAAACAAATCATGATGATAAATGATGAGATAATGATGATGAAGAGTAGACCTATGACTCATCCTAAATTAATGCTTAACATTTGAGACAAATGTCAAGCTCTACTATGTCTGTAGTCCATGTTGAACATTCCAAAAAAATGATTATGTTGTAATTATGATTCCCCAAAAACATACAGTATGTTGCGGTTGCTCGAGTCCGACAGACCCACAATTTAAAAACTCTAGGTTCAAAACTTTTTTTTGTCAAAATCATCATTAACCAAAACACGCCCAAAAAGTGTTTTATCTGATACTTTTTTCAATAATTATTGTCGTGGTTGAGCAACACAAACATTTTGCCATAAATTTAAAGGCCACTCTGTGGGCCTAAGTTATCAAGTTTCGACAAGTCTAAAATTGTTTAAATAAACGTATAATTGTCAAGCAAAGAATGTTGCAACAGCAAAACTGAATGACGTAAACATTTGTAAAGGTTAAGGAGGGACTTTTTCGATAAGTACAAATGGCGCTGTTACGCGCGATTTGCTGACAAGTGGAGATTATAGTAATCCTTTACTTAGAACTCAGACAAAAGTGTAGTTCCAAACATTCGGCTTTACAAGTCTAATTAAATTTGTTCGCTTTTTTAACCATGTTCATTCAGTTGATTACAGTTTAATGCTATCAGGGAAACACTGAATGAAGCGCGAAAACTCCAACGGTTTTTAAAATTTGAAACTCAATTAATTAAGAAAGACATTCTTTGGAAGCTGTCATTTTATCTGTTACTATAATGTCATAGTTGATGGACATATTTATATTTATCACTGGAGTGACAACTGTGAATCACCAGACTGTTTATAAGCTGTCACTTAATTCGTTACTAAAAAAATGTCGCAGTTGGTGAACTTGTGTGCATTTTTCACAATGCACTCTTGAGTCGTGAGAACTCTGTAATGAAACAAAGTTACACTCTCACTTCGTCCATCCTTAATTGCAATTTTTTATACCATGATGCAACAATAAAAATCGGCAGTACCATTACATTTAATTTTAGGATTAGGCCTAAGCTATTTCATATAATTTTTGTAAATGTATCAATAGCAAATATGCATGAGGTAGGCCTTGCATAACAAGAGACATCCAGTTTCCGCAATGCTTTCCGCAAATTATTTAAATGCAACATAAACTCATGGCCACACGCCTCTTAAAAACATTCTAATATACAGTATAGCGAAATTATATTCAACAGGAAACTGTCATTATTTTATAAGAAAAAACCGGATGCGATCAATTTCTTCTAGTTAGGAATACTAACTAATCGCACCAATGAACGGCATATCGTCTGCAGGTGTTCTCGGGTGTTAAAGAGCAAACAGCAGTCCAGTAAAGTATTGAGAAAAGTGCATACAGTTTTAATATGCTACTTTTATTTAATATGCCTATCATTTATGAATAATAAGAACGTGGGGGTATCAAACCCAGTGAGAGAGACTATGGTAAACACGTAGGCCGAAAGATACAGGCTTGTTCCAGTTCTAAATATAGACATAGCCAATTGAAAAGACCGAGCCACTCAGCAATAAGAGCCGCGAGAGCTGCTTTAACACGAGTTGTTGAACATTTCCCTGCACGATTCATAAAAAGTTATCTTTCATCATTCACTTTTATCGCGTATTATTACTGACACTTCCAATCTTCGATATGAGCAGCTCAGTAAAATGAACTAAAGCTTGGAAGTACGTAAACATAATTCGTAAATCATAATTATATAAGCAGCGAGTATTCACATCTCTCGACGTTTTCTTTATAGTTCTCTCTATCTTAGACCGTATAATATAGGCCTAATTATTTGTTTCAGTCCATATACTTCTGTCTCTACACTTTCCTCGCGTCCTAGCGAAACATTGACTGTTGTTCGCAAGTGTCACCAACGCCCTTCATTCAATCGAATATTCGACGACTTTGTGGTTACCACCTGTTGCGGAAAATATAATATCGATGAGAGTAATATTAACCTACTGATTGTAATTAAAAAAAAATAAACATAACGAGTATTATTGAGTAGAGTTGAATAACTTAGTGGTTAAGATGCTTGCCTACCAATCCCAGGTTCCTGGATTCAATTCCTGTTAGTGTTGCAGAATTTTTTTTTCTCACGACTAAAAAAACTCCGCTCCATAAACCGCATATTGATATTTATTTTGTGTAAAGCATCGTGTGTGTGTATTGGCTTGTGAAAAGCGATTGTCAGCTACAAGTAGGACAGTGATTCGTTATTGACAAGCCTTGGTACATGTGTTGTGTGCCTAAATAAATACCTAAATAAATAAAGAAATATAAAAGAAATGAATAGCGTAATGGACATTCAGTTTAATTTTGTAGATAACATGTAAAAAATATATAACAATAATATGCTTTTTACTACATTTCTATTAATATATTTCATTATTTCAGGTAATAAAGATATATAATATTGATGACAATAACTACAACAGCAACAATAATAACACTTATTCATCTAAATTGATCTTAACTATTTTTAATTAAATTAGCTTATTGTTTTCTTTTGTAGAACTCTATACGTCACAACCTATCACTCAACAAGTGTTTCGTCAAAGTGCCTCGGCGAAAGGACGAACCAGGAAAAGGAGGTTTTTGGAAAATTGACCCCTCTCACGCTGACCTCTTAGAGAGCGGAGTGTTCAAGAAGAGAAGGAATACTTTTAGTGACAGTGGGATATATGATACCGTAAAACGAATCAAAATCGAACCGGGTCTGGAAAATACGCACAACTACTGCAAGCACAACAGAAAACAAGGTTGTCCCAAACGAAGAAATACGGATGAAGGGTATACAAATAAGAGACCATTTTTGATCAATATAAAAACCGAACCATTATCCGATTCCGAGGACATCCTAGCAAGCGGTGGGCTGAAAGGAGACTTTAGCTGGAAGACGTTATTCGATTCTGAGATAAATGTTGACGGAGAGTGCATTAAAACAGATGAGATACTCAGCAGCCGTATGGACAGGGCAGGGTCGCCAATTGAACTAGAGATTGACACCCCACCGTCATCACTTGCAGACATTGATGAATTTGACGCAAATGATGATATTTCTGCCTTAGATCTCTCAATAAAGGGTACAGGAATCCCGAAACCAAACTGGTTTGCTGAAACTATTTCAGAAACAGAACTCAATAAGCTCGAAGAGACGTTGGAAGATTTATTGGACGTCGAATTATCATTTTCCAGGAATTCTTTAACAGGCCAAGAGCCGCATCCTTGGGCTGAGAGTCGCGTTGTAAATGAAGATCCATTTTTATCATTTGAAGACCTCACAAACACAATCACGCCTTTCGGTGATGACTTATAATTGAATATAATTCCTTTAAGAATCATTTATTGTGCATTACGTCAAAAAATTATTCTGATATTAATTACGAAACTATTAATGTTTTGATACCTCACTGCTGGCGTTACATTTTATACGAAAAATAATCAAGTAATTTCATTCGATAAAACATTACGGAACACGTATTTATATAGGGAAATCAATTTTTCATTTGATATAAAGCTGTCGATATTCATGAAGTTATAAATTAATATAAAAATTGCGCAATTCAATTTACGTGTTTAACTAAATAATACAATTTCCATCCAGATGTTTAACAACTTATATATCTTCCTCATTATGACGTCATGATTTGCAAGAAACAATTATGTACTCTAATATTCTATGTCTATTTTTTCAAGAAATAAATTATGAGTTATTCTTTTTATATACCGATATACACATATATCATGTTAAATAATTGTTGTGTGTATGGATTTGATTCGTGGTGTGTTTGTGTGCCGTCTATAATGTATACTATTATAAGAGTGAGAAATCATGCCATTTATAATTATTTACGACACTTTGTAATCACTGATAGAAAAAAAAAGATTATGTTTATTATGGCAATAAGAAGAAACGCAGGCGTTTAGTCCGTCCATAGTTAGTTCCAATGATTGTTATATAGTTTCGACAGGTGATCTGTTCGTGTTTATATGTATTATACACATATTTTATTACTCTGTAAATAACTCTACTTGCGGTATTGAATAAAATCATGTATTTCTGCCAATGAACGTTTAGTGATTTTTTCCCCTTTCTAATTATGTTTGGTATATTTAATAATAACAATAACATATTAGTAATAATTATAATAAAGATAATAAGACATTAGTAATAGTAATATAACGGTAATATAAACGTTGATATTCCAAGCTCTTCACCTTCTTAAATTTGTATTTCAAAAAAAAAAACAAGACACCAACCTCTAAATTATTAACGAACTTCATTTTATTGTGCTTAAAAAATCGGACAATATGTACCGGTAATTAATGATTAAGTCGTCGGCCTAATGCATGCATCGTCTCACATACAATCTTCACTTTACATTCTAAAGCACCATCATCGCCAAAGACCTTCGCACGACAACAATATCTAAGGGCATGGCAAAAGCTAAGCCTGGATTACCGACAGGGATAATACAACATTAACAGGTCGTTGAGATCATCTACACAATGCCACAAGCGCAAGAGAATGAGCGCTTTTCAATGCAAGGCTTTTGTAACTTCTCGTCTGCAATATTGTTCAACGATAATGATCGATTATTTGAAGACATGGTTCGAATTAAAGACGTTCTTTGAGTCTCAAGAACCGAGTTCACCAATATTCCTTTTGGGCTTACATGCATCATCATGATTGTTTTAAGTTTAACAAGGCCTATACTCTCTGGTATCAGTTAAAATGTGGCAATTATCCTGTATGTGTTTGAACCACACCCCGACCCAAAGGTGGCGCCAGCGGGGGGGCCCCATCGGTGGGGGATTCCCTCCCACAAACCGCCCCCCTGTATATGTATTTTCTACATATTACACACCAAAATCCATTACATAATAATAATAATAATAATAATAATAATAATAATAATAATAATAATAATAATAATAATAATAATAATAATAATATGTCGTTCTTATATAGCGCTTCATGCCTTTACAAGGCCTCTAAGCGCAAGAATGAAAACAAAAATCCCTGGTAGGGTTCACGGGCAGAGTTTTTATGGTTCAAAATGAGTGTTTAAACCACATTATGGGATTGGCAATCAAAACAACGTTATTTGGATAGGCAAATTATTATTATTTTTTTTATTTTTGATCCGACGACCTAGCAGTGCATCGGACGACAGAGGGTCCAGCCCTGTCCGATGGGGGAAATTCCCACTGTCTCCAACACTTCCCCACCCCATTATTTTAAATACTGTATTTAAAAATCTATTTGTTCCAGAGTTGTTTGTCAAACACATATTTGAAAATTTGATAATGTGGACAGAGTCTGGTTGACAGTTAAATAGTGATTCGTCTGAAATCAATCGATATACTAATTTGAACTACCTCAAATTTAAACGTAAACAAACGACGGCTACTTGCTCATTAAAACACAAATAAAATGGTTTCATGAATGGTAATTAACGGCTTCAGTCAACGTCACGTGTACATTGTGTTACCTTATAGAGTATTTTCATATAATACTCTTCATATTCGTTCATAGGGAGTGCATGATAGCAACTAGGAACTAGCACGTGTAGATGATGCATATGACAAACTCCGCGTTGGCTAATATCATTACTGTACAACATTAAACAATCAAAATTAATTGCTACTTGCATTGTAATCAATGGATGTTACTGGAAGTTACGTGTGTAGATCATGTGTTGTTATCTCATGATTAATATTTTGTTACATATAGTACATTATAAAATCAGTGAGCGTGTTCACATCAAAAAGCAGCATAAACATCAGGGACATGCAATACCCCTGGAAAGACGGTTCTACTATATTTGAGGGGTGTTCTTGTTTTTAAAAAAATGGCAAGAGTCGGTTAGTCGAAGAAGCTACATGCACTCAATCCACAACAATGTAAATTGGGTTTTTTTTGTATTGAATCGATGGATGTATCTATAGTAAGATGTATCTACAGTATAATGTGCATCGTGGTTTCCATGAAATCGCTACACGCTATCACCGAGTTCTTTCAGCAACGCTGATAGGTCTAATATGGGAGCCTTCCCGATTGCGTCGGGGAATGCTGCTCCTCAGTGTGATGATTGTCCTGCGATTTTATGGAAACCAAGCTTAACACTGAAGCCTATGCGCTGAATCGTAGAAAATTGTATTATGAAGAGCCATGAGGGAGTCCCCGAAAATAATCACAAATAATACACATTGTGTTCGTCTACCAAGTCATTAAACCCACTTTCTTTATTGCTCTAAATTATACAATCCATTTAACAATCAATACAACATTAAATTGTTCGAACAACTTAATGATTTTTTTTAAATATAATTAATAACACACAGTACATTTATCGATATATAAATATCTAATCACGAACCAGCTGATGGCTTATGAAAATTTTCGTCATGTTAAGGATGTGTGATCCTGGCAGGGCTAGCAACAGAGGGCGGTGTTCACACGATGTCTCATAAAAACTGAGATTATCTCAAATACTCTTTATAAAATAAAGTAGATAACACAACGAATGACTGCACAAGTCAAAATCGATTGTTATTGGTTTAAACTCGATAAAATTTATTATTATAACACTAAAATGATATCGTTTGATCATGATTTCCAATCATACCCAAATATCATGTCGGCACACTGTTTAAATATGAATGATTGTCCCATCTTTTATTACTTGAGGTGGGGGGGGGGGGGTCACTGTCTTGTTGGCAGTACACACATCTATTAGAGGCTTTTGATGTAGCTGAAGTTACTAAAAAAAGCAATAATACTGCCTGTTGTGAAATATCCGTACTTATATACTGTCAATGGATAAGATGTCTTAAGATTTATATTTGCATTTTTATCTAGTATTACTGTATTGACTTTGTTGTAACCTCAAGGTAATTATTTCTACATTAGGTAGCATATAAATAAGCTTCAACATTATTAATGTTTTGTAGATGTAATATTCAAAGTACTGTATACTGTACGTCATAAAATATATTTAAAAAAAAATCAATTAAAAATTGTGATCATTTAAATATATAAGAACTTCCAATGATATAGACTGAAAAACTGTGTATTTATTACAATAAAAATCCTTAAATTGACTACCAGCTCCAATTTAATTGCAAAGAATATCAAAGCTAATAACTTGAGCCGGCCACTCATTGTATTGTATGGTGACGGTCACAAGACTGCCATCCAACAAATCCTACTCCGCTCCCTGATGAGAGCACTAGACAGTGTCACGCCGTTTGCTGATTATCGGTGGCATTCTAAACGGACTGTCATTAAAAACGATCCGTTGCACCATATCGTAGGGCTCATGTCCGCCAACGACTGCCGGCGCAGTGAGTGCCTAGCTTAAGGCCAAATAAAATTAATTGTTGGTTTCACGTCTGGGATTTGAAATTATTTTAGGAAATGGTATTTACTATCTGTTTTTACTATCCTATGTACTAGTGGTAAACAGGCTGGTAAATAGTAATACAGTAATATTTTTTTTATAAAGGAAGTCAAATGAATCTTTGTAATGTATTTCTGCCATTTATATTCCCACCTCTTCATAGGCTTGACATCATTCTTTCAGATAGTCATTATTTTTATTGTCCATGGAAAAATGAATGTTTTTTTTTTAGATAGCAAATAGTAAATTTTTCCATGAGGTTCCAAAATTTGATGAGGGTGGGGACGTGTAACTAGAAATTAATTTTATTTGGCCTAATATGCAGTATTATACAAAGTACTAGTATTTAACATTGTTGAATTTTGTTTAGCTCAAAACAAACAGTATATCTTGAAGGTGAGGATAAAGCAACTTAAAATAATGAGTGTTAAAACAGTTAATATTGACTTCATTGGTTCTGTTTATTGATTGTAACCTTGAAGTCCTATTGAAATCTGTGACAAAGAAGTTGAATCACAGGGGTAAACAAGCATTGTCCTTCCTATTGTCCACTAAGGACAATGAACGACAGGCATCCCTTTAAATATTTATTGACTTCACTGTTTTTGTTTATGTTTAGCCTATAACAATTCAATAAGGTGTTACAGTATAACATTGTCATAACAATCTAACTTCTTGAAACCTATACTTGTGATGCTGATTTAGAAGTAGTTCCAAAGCTAGAATTTTTACCATAACCTAGCAGTTCTAAGGTTGGCATTATAACCCTAGGCATAGCATTTCTAAAGCTTGAATTGTGATCTTGGGTCAGGGGGAGTTTAGATCCTATTGTAGGTCTAGCAGTTCTAGGGCTTGATTTGTGATTCTAGGCCTAGAAGGTGTAGGGTTAGAGTTTTGATGCATATCAAACTCACATCAACTGCTAAACAGCCTCCTCAATTGCTGTATTGGTGCTGCAGTTCTGTTGATCATTAACTTTAAAATGTTCCCCACAAATACTGCTGCATGCAGAGAGCTTACTCTGGCAGACAACTTCATATAATGTTGAAAGAAACTCTCTGTGGTGGACAGCAATTCAAAGAAAGTTTTCCATTTCCCTCATGAACTGTTCATAAGCATCATCCTTTGTTGCTGTTGAAACGGTTGGCTTAGGAGCTGGAGCAACAACAATTTCATTACGTTCAGGACCCGATTTGCTAGTCTTTGATTTCGCCTTAGCATCTCTTTTAACTCTGAGAGATGTTGGCATGAACCGTGTTACATCAGCTTGAAGGTTTCTCAATTGCGGCTTCGCTTCAATAGTCGCAGACTGAATAGGCATCTTTTCTAACATTTCCTGTCTTGTAGGCAATTTATGAATACTAGGAGGCGCACTCAGTACATTGGGGTTCTCCGACACCTGCGGGACAGGTGGTACTACCGGCCTTGTTCCCGGCGGAGGAGGTAACCCACGTGGCGGTCGTAAATTTGATGGGGGAGGAATCCTTGGCATTGCACTGCGCATGAGAGGAGGCATACCCGGAGGAGGGCCTGGTGGTGGCGCAGGCGGGCGACCTGGTGGTGGACCAGGTGGCAACATCCCTGGAGGAAGGGTTCTAAGCGGGGGAGGTCGGTTGAAATTCGGCATTCCCATTCCAGGTGGGAAACCTGGTGGGGGACGAGGAGGCGGTCCTTGAGGAGGATTTGGTGGTGCACCAGGTGGTAGGAACCTAGAAGCCTGGCCTGGCGGTAAACTTGTAGGTGGTCCTGACTTCGGTTGTGATATTTCCGATGTATCCTTACTCTCTTGTTTGTCTTCAAAGTTATTTTCATCTCTCTCCTGTAAACCTTGTTCATTGTTGCCTTCATCATCACTCATATTGTCCTCCACATCATCATGTGGTAGTGGGTCCCTCAATTGTCCAGCAAGCTTTAACATTTTAGCCTGTAACGCTGTCATTCCTTTCGGTATTCTCAACTGCTCGCTCTTATTATCCTCATCAGCAAAACGTACGGATCGCTTACCTGAAATAGAACATTGATTGTGTACATAAAAAATACAATATATTCAGGGCCGGATTGCTACAAAACAGCCTCAATCAGCTAGTACCAACTCCTTGGTTAGAGCCAGATTTATCGCAAAACCATAGACCGTACGGTAGGATTATAGCTGAAAGCGTTAAGACCATCTACAGAAAGACCCACTAACTCAATTCAAGTATTTTCAGCTCATTAAATTATACAGATCCATTTTTCTTCTGCTTTTCTCCAAAGTTATTCGATTTATTTTTGTTGTTGTTTCGTCTTGGGTTCTTTTCCCCTCATTTCTCATTTGTTACATGTAAAGCCCAATAGAGGCAATTATAAAATGAGATCTATAAAGCTGAAAATATTACTATGATTATTATAACATACAAGTATATGTTGTTGAATGTTTTTGATAAAAGCAAACATTTTTCTTATCAATTTTGTAGGCCTACCTTGATCTTCGTCGTCTTCTTGTATGTCATGCTCCTCATCTCCATCCTCATCCATTTCGTTTTCATCACCTTCACTATTTTCAGCATCGGGATGTTCACCAATCATCATGTCCTCCACATCTGGAATTCAAATACAAATCATTTCTTTGATCAATAACAGTAACTAATTACTATTACATTAGTGTCTTCATTTGGAAACACTTGGCCGTCATTAACAGATACTAATTGTATCTTTTGAGGAGATGGGTCCTGGTGGTTCATTACCTTTATCTTCAGAAGGAAATTGACAAATTAAAGATGTGATGAAGATGTTTCATAGCAACAGGCTGCCGGGGATAAATGAATTGAGCATGAAGGCTTGTTACAGTCTGTCACCAACTGCTTTCCAATCTGCTGATTGGTTGGTCGAATTTGGGAACCTCTTTGATTGCGAGGGGTACAGCTTTCAGTGTAAAGTTTGCAGTGAACTCAACGTACCAACAGTATACTGATTTTATAGAAAGGAGGCTTAAATCATGATAAAGCCACTGAGATATGCAAATCTTATGCAAATATATTCATAACTTCTCTCATTTATAAAATTAGCATAAAAATAGGAACACACCTTCCTCTGGATGATATGGCTGTTCATCGTCAATATCACTATTGCCCTCATTATCATCAGCATCATCAGAGACACCTGCTTTCTCAAGAACCCACGGCGGTAATCCAGGTGGAGGGCCTGGAGGTCGTTTACCAGGTGGCAATCCAGGAGGTAAACCAGGTGGCGGTCCAGGTACACGCCTTGACGACGCACTTTGCCTAATAATGGTTAAAAACAGAGAGAGAATTGATAATAATGGAGCAATAGTAGTGATGTAGAAGAGAGCTGGCTTGGTGGTTAACATAATTGACGCCAAGCCTCAGCTGTAAAGTTCAAATCATGAAAGAAGCAGATTTTATTCTCACAACTTAAAAAAAAACATGTCACTTCCTAAGACTGATTATGAGACAAAATTTATTAGATATTAAGCAAACCGGGGGCAGATTGTTATAAAACATAAATCAAATGTGAGCTTCCCATCCCAAAACCAACGTACTGACCCCAAATGTTAAACTGAGTAACTAGCATCAGAATGTGTCAGTATTGTACACGTTAGTACAGATAAGCCATAATACTCATAACTTCTGGCAATAATAAGTCGATTCCAGTAAATGACTCATCATTTTAAAGCTTATAATGTGCAGAATATGAATATATTAAAAAGCCACTTTCCATTTTTGGTCACTGATGTTGGTTTTGGAATGGCAAGAGTCCCATATATTTGATACATAGAATGTTGATAGTGTGGACTATAAATTCTATACTTACTCATAAGCAGATGTCTTCTTCAGGATTGATGGCGGCATTGCACCAGGTAGAGGAATATCCTTTGGGAGCGGTATCATAGAAGGGACTGGGGAAAGCAAAAAAAATAAAAACAAAAATAGTTTTAATAGCAAGTGATATTCAAGAAAAACAACTACAAAAGCTAGTAATTGCTTTTTAATTATTAATTCAATTTACTTATTTAATATCTGTTACAAGGTTACCATAGAGGGGGTCTGGTATAGAAGAAAGGCAGTTGCAATGAAAGCACAAATTAAACTTCAATACAAAAACAAGAATCCATTAATGTATTTTTAAAGATAAATATGAAAGGAGTGAAACAGAGATGGAGAATTTGGGAGCAATGCTGTTAGAATGAGACTAAACTACGGTACTTATTATGTTGATTCATGACCACATCCACAATATTAAAATTAATAAACTGTATATCCGCTGATTATAACTTACTTTCCGGAGCATCGGGCAGAGGAATGGAATCCACATTTACTTGCTGTGTTTCACGAATGGATTCTATAAAGAGAGATGAAATCTAGTTATAACCACAAATTAAGAATAAAAAGAAAATCTGAATTACACCTTAAATGGGGAAAAGTTTATAGTTCTAAGTGTTAGGATGTAAAATACTGTCCAATTTGTTTTAATATTAGTAAAACATAATGTTATTTGTTTTACCATAGTATTTAGCGTGCTGTTGGCGTTTCTTGTCGTAGTCCATCTCAGCTCGTTTATAGTCTGCATATCTGTCAGGATCTTCTTTTTGCTGAAGCATAAAAAAGCAAGTGTCGTTTAGTCATGTGATCAAAAACTTTTTCTCGGACATTTTAATTTCCTTAGACAGCTGGTTTAAACGCGAAACATACGTAAGCCTAGGCCTAGATGTCTATGCTTGGTTATAGATACCCAGATTTACACGAGCAGTGCGCCTTTGCCGACAGCGGGGTTGACTGAATGCGGCTTTTCCCTCTTCCTTTGGGAGTGAAATACAGAGGATTTTTACAACAATTTCCCAGCCATGTTCCATGAAACAGATTAACACTATGAATATCTGATTCATTTGCATACCGCCTACCCTGAATTCTCTTTCTTAAAGAAGGCTGATAGCAAAGAAAATCTTCGCCAACTTGGTTAGTCTAGCCGCCATTGTCTAAGGTTTTCGTGACTTTGTGGGTGGGGCTTCGTGTCCTTGTCAACATGTCAATTATATTTAATACAATATCTGTGAGGGGTTTGTGAGATCCATGAAAGGAAACCAATGAACCATTCCGCTAAGCCCCGCCCCTTGGATATTGTTGCTAAGTTCCTACAAAACAACATTGTTAAAACATATGCAAACATGCGCGTTTGTGGGACAACACCTGGCTTATTAGCATATGCGTATTTCTGGCTCTGTTCTGATTGGCCAGTTGTTAAGTTTGATTGACACTCCGGAAAGCTCCATTAAAGAAATGTAATCAACTTAAGAATTTAAATCTTAGTTTGTCTCAAGCATATTTTTTAGTTAAAACAAGGTGCTATCTGTTTTGTTTGTATTTTCCTAATTTTCTTTAATTGCAATAACTTACATAGAGTTTCAGTACTCTGTCCAGTGTCTCCTTCAACTTTTTGCGTTTGTCTTTGATAACTTTCTCTCCAAGATGGCTACATGTTTCAGGATTTAATTCTAGTGACAGAAGACAACATGAAATGAGGAACATTAAGAACACAAAGCGATGCCAAGCCTAATAAACATATAAGAACAGTGGTGGTGAAATCTGGCATCAGAGGAACCCCGTCGGGAAGCCATTAACTGTAGTCAGTGAAGTTCCGTTGGGAACACTGCATGAAAAGCTATACAGTGTCCGAGTGCCATTTCTGGCCATTTAAATGTACCCATTTTTAAGCGTGTTGTGTATATGTTCACTACACTGTCGCTGTGATCCACTACAGTTATTATGTTGCTTAGATTTGACTGACAAAACGTCAGCAAAAGGTGTCGGTGACAGTTTGTAGAGACTTACGAAAACAAAGCTTTACAACCACGTGGCTTTTAAAATAGGCAATGACTATAAAATAATTGTTACACCACTCTTAAAACCAATTCCTAATTCTGATTGGATGTATTGTATGTATGCATTGGGTTAGGACAAGAACATCCAATCAGGAATTGGTTTAAATTAAGACTGGTGTAACTATAGCCGCTGTCTTTAAGGTATATGATGTACACCTACCAAGCTCATCCAACTCCTCCATGTCCTGGATGATCTGTATGGGATCTTTCATCTTCAAAACGTGCGCACGCACCATCATTCTCTGTTTCTTGTTCTATATAAATTTGTGACAACTCTCTCATTAATGGTGGGTTTAAATATTCATATTTAACAAAATGTTACACAATTGTTACTTATTTTGTTATCATTACTTTTATTCTTTTGCCACAAAAAGATACATTCAAGTTACAAGCAATACCTAGATAAAATAACAATTAGTAACACAATTACTTATTTTACCTTCTTTAGTTCTCTCTTTCTTGCTTCTTTTCCTAAATTTGAAAACAAGTGCAAAAATAAATTGAAGATACCGTACACTTATATAACAAGAAATTATGTGGATGTGAGGAACATATATTAGAAGCTATAGTTCTAATACATATGAGTCAATTACAGTATTTTGATGGAACATACCTTAGTTTTGGCTTGCTATCACACATCATGTATTGTCACATTTGCTTTTAACTTAATTTAAAATATACAGTATAGTGATGCAGACAATTTATTAGCACATAAAAAAGTATAACCTAAAAAATAAAAAAAAATTACATCTACCTAGGCCTAGTCCTATCTCTTAATTGATGGCCTAGTCTATGAATATGTGTGATACTAGTCTCATTAACCTTGGGGGAATCAAGTCCTAGGCTAGGCCTAGACCAATGGGGCCCAGGCTACCGCCGGAACAGGCCTCCCGGCTCCCTTGCTTGCTCTAGCCTAGCTCTTTCATAAATGTATTTGGCCTACGCTACGCTGTTGCTTTAGTAAGTACTTACGAGCTTGGTCAGTGGGGTTCATAAATTTACCACTTTTAGTGGTATTTATCGACCTCCTCCCCATCTTGAAAAGTTAGCTTCTTGACCGTATCCGCTATATTTTAATGTCAATTCTAGGAGGCTAGTTTTTAACCTTAGCCCAGGCCTGGAAAAACGCGACGATGGAGAATGATGCGTTGCCAGACGGTGTATAATATTACGCCCAAATGAACTTTTGCGAGGGAGCCAGTCGAGCGTAAGCTAGTTCGAGCGGATGAATTCGAGGCACATGGTGTGGAGTGTGTGTTAAAACATGGTTAAAAGTAGTATCCACTCGAATTGCATTCGCTCGAACTGTCATTCGCTCGAACTGAAATTTGCTCGATTAAAAGTAAACAAAATCGTCAAGTGTGATAAATTGTTTGACTATGAAATCACGTATTTCACTATTTTCGTGTGTTTTGTTACTTCATATATATGAAGTTTATTCTGTAAACGTGCTTGTTATTGTGGGTAAGTCATGGAAAATATATTCCAAGCAGCCGATCCAGAGAAAACATTAGACACACAGGGCCTAGGCGCCTAGCTAGGAGGATAGGGTAAAGAGAGTAGAGAGGCTCCAGGCCTGTGCCTATCGGCCAGACGAGCCAGCCCTAGCCTAGCCTGGGTTTAATAAACTAGGGAGATGTGTATAAGAGACAGATTCCGCGCTGTATTGTTGTTTTATTCTTTACTGATTCATGATTATGCTTTAATTGTTTTGTGTATTATTTGGTTAATAGCAACGATTTCTACCGCCACCAAAGAGGCTACAGTATGTATTCACCGATGTCACTGTCTGGGTGTCTATTCCAGTTTGTTTTTATATCTAGTATCTTTGTTGAGAATTGATAATAAAATACGCGACGACTTGATAACGAAAGTTTGGCACAAGTTTTTTTAGATCCATGGACATCTCTGGATCTACCCCTGAGAAAGGTAGACTGGGGGTAGCTCTGGCACCTTGTCCCTTTCCCCCACTGGTGACGCCTCCCCCTACTGGCGCTACCCTTGTTTAACAGGCATAATCCTAGGCCAATATTCCAAATGATAAAATTAAAATTATGGGTGTTGATTTTACTTTTATACATATACCAGTCAAACACAGCTTAATTCTCAGCTTTACATGCTGCATTCGTTGAAAAAAAAAATTTCTAACTTTAATTTTTTAGCTGATGATGGTGGCTTTGAGAGCCAAGTGTACAACAACACAATTTCCAAGATGCCCCACCTCACTGAGCTGTCAAAAAGAAGCCTTGTTTTCAAAAATGCGTTCACCTCGGTGAGTAGCTGTTCACCAAGCCGGTCATCCATTCTTACTGGACTACCCCAGCATCAGAACGGGATGTATGGCCTTCATCAGGACGTCCATCATTTCAACACATTTGATCAGGTTAAGAGTCTCCCGTATATACTGAAGCAAAATAACATAGTACGCGGTAAGTTTCTTTTTGTTGTTGTCAAGTGCCTCACAAATTATTATTATTAAGTAGCAATATTGGTGACACCTCACCCCCAAATATATGTCCTCCCAAAAATCATGGTAAAGTAGTTAAAAATCACCTTTTTTGTGAGCCAGCGACACCGCACTTAATCATCGATACCCCACTTCACTTTATTGCCCCATCAACTCCTCTCCCTATTTCAGAACTTCCAGATACGCAATTGGTGACGTCAGAGGACATTTGGCTATTTAACAATCAAGGGATTTCTTCTTATTTGCAATTGAATAATAAATTTTGTACCTTTTATTAAAAAAAATTACACACAAGTTTGCAAAATAAATTGGCTATTTTAAAATAATTTTAGGTTTTGCTCAAGTTTCTCTATTTGATATTTTTATCCAATAATTGGTGTTTCATACACGGTTGGATGTGTAATAAATAAAAATCAAGTAATTTGTATTTCATCATAGATTTACTTTCATTCTAACCTTGTTCTCTGGTACTAGGTATAATTGGCAAGAAACATGTGGGCCCAGAGGCAGTATATCCGTTTGATTTTGCACAAACAGAAGAGAACAATTCAATTCTACAAGTTGGAAGAAACATCACTAGGATCAAAGAACTGGTAAAACAGTTTTTCGATTTCACTGGGTCATCGTAAGAAATATTTTATTTATTTAATATAACTTAAAATAATTAATGTTCTTCTTTGCCAATACCACTCTACATCATGATTAGCTAATATACGTACAGTAATAATAGTCGTCATTATTTCATTTCAACAACATTTATTCAAATCAGTAATAACAATATAACAAATAAATCATTAATCAATTCAGTATAACAATATAAAGTGCAATCAATAATCAATAGTAAATATATAGTTCAAATAAATGGTAATGGATAATTAAATCAATCAATCAATCAATCAATAATAGCAGAACAATATAGTTTCATATATATGAATATTGACAAATTAGTTTGAATAATAATATTAATATAATAATAATAATAATAATAATAATAATAATAATAATAAATAATAACAATAATTCAAATGAAAATTCACATGTAAGGATGTCTGGATCATTTGCTGTTTTTCATCCATGTCATGTGTTTATTGTTGTGTGTGTGTCAAACATATATAAGAATTCAGGTGCTAGAACTATAAATAAAGCATAAGAGCCGAAGAAAATACTTGTGCCCTTAGATCATGATTATATATTTCTGCTGTAACCTTTTTCTACAGACCTTTCTTTCTCTACATTGGCTTCCACGACCCACATCGCTGCGGTCACACTCATCCAGAATACGGTCAATTCTGCGAGAAGTTTGGCACTGGAGAAAAAGGTATGGGTCTGATACCGGATTGGAAACCAGTCGTGTATGATCCGTGGACGATAGAAGTGCCTTATTTCATTCAGGATACTATTGAAACACGGAATGACCTGGCTGCACAGTATCAGACAATTAGTAGACTGGATCAAGGTAGGAATTAGCCTGGGTTCCAGGCCCTAAATTTGGGTTACTCACTTTTTAATGCACTTAGTGCACACCATACCAATTTACTTAGTGTCCCATACTTGATTTTTTTTTTTTGATTATTCTGTCTAAAATTAATTTACTCACTGGGGGCGCTATTCAAAAATAATAAGAGACTTACTGTGGCAAGTCTAGGTAGAAATATGAAGACTGGCTTATATATCACAGGTGGATTCGAGGGCATCTCGTCTGACCACTTCCCTAAATTTTTGAATTGTAAAATAAAGTCTAAAGAGTGCCATTTCCTTGTTCAAAATTGCATACATTGTGTAATGTACCTTGGTTTCCAAGACTTCCCTAATGAAATTTGTTGACAAGTTTCCTAATGATAGCTTTAGCACATTGGTACTTAAAATCAGCGGTGGCGCCAGAAATTTGATGACAAGTGGTCTGAACCAAGGGGTCGACTGGAGCCTTGGTTGACAGCCCGGAATAAAAAATTTCTGGTAGGGTTCTCGGGGAGAGTTTTTAGGGCTTAGTACAGTCCAAAGTGTGCTTTAAGACCACGATATTATAGGCATTAGCAATCAAAATAGCCTTACTTTGGATAGGCAATTATTATAATTTTTATGTCAGATGACAGGGAGGTCCAGGCCTGTCAGGGCGTGCTAATTCTCCCTGCCCCCCCTTGCTGGCACCACCTCTGCTTAAAATTCTCAGACCATTTTTTTTTTAAGTCACTATTGCTTATTTTGAAATTTGAATATTGTTATGTTCCAGGCATTGGAATTGTGTTGAATGAACTGAAAGAGGCTGGTCATGATAAAGACACTCTGATCCTCTACACCTCTGATAATGGCATCCCGTTCCCAAGCGGCCGCACCAACTTCTACGAACCAGGAATGGCTGAGCCCATGCTGCTATCTTCACCATACCACACAAAACGCAATGGTCAAGTCAGCGAAGCAATGGTCAGTCTACTGGACATCACTCCAACTGTACTTGATTGGTTCAGCATAACCTACCCAAAATACAGTATTTTTAGCAAAAATGAAACAGTAAAATTAACAGGAAAATCTTTATTGTCAGTGTTAGACAAAGAACCTGTTGCGAATTTTAGCGAAGTTTATTTGAGTCATAATATTCATGAGGTCACAATGTACTATCCAATGAGAAGCATTCGTACTGAACAATTCAAGTTGATCCACAATTTAAACTATAAGATGCCGTTTCCAATCGATCAGGACTTTTTTCTTGCGCCAACATTTCAAGATTTACTGAATCGCACTCGCAACCATGAACCGACATATTGGTACAAGAAACTGGTAGACTATTACTACCGCAGTGAATGGGAGCTCTTTGATATTAAGAATGATCCGGAAGAGTTAACAAATCTTGTGAGCAAACCCGAGTATTCTACCATTTTAGAATCATTAAAAAAGAAGCTTGTATCCTGGCAACACAAAACACATGACCCTTGGATATGTGCGCCTCAAGGTGTGTTGGAGGACAAAGGCATGTACAAAGATAACCCGCAATGCTTTTCAATGGATAATTGTCTTTAAGTTTTGTAATTCTGATGTAAATTATATTTTTTGGCATTTGTTAGCTGTAGCTCAGTTCTGTCATATGCTGAGCTAAGAAGGCAGAGATTCAAGGCTGTGGACAATGGAACTGCCTTCTGAAACTTGAAGAGAATAACTAAGCGACCGGTATAAATGACACTCTCTGATTTTGCTCCCATTTGGTATGGAGTTCAAGGATCCATCCGAGGGCATCTCCTTTTTATTTTGTTTATCAATGACCTTCCTAATTATATCACACAGTCCAAAGTTTCAGTCTATGCTGACGACACTGCTTTATTTTTTTCATCCAAAATGTAATTGACATTCAGAACACTCTTTTTCATGACCTACCTAATGTTGCTAATTGGTAAATAAAAAACACTCACTTTAAAATGTAAAAATGTAAGCAAACCTAAAGCAATCTTATTTGGATCCTCTAGGAAACTCAAAGAAACAGACAAAATTGAAATTCACATAGGTAACTCTCCCATTCAGACAGTTAACTGTATAAAATATCTTGGTGTCTGGCTTGACCCTCATTTATCATGGACACTTCATGTGATAAGACTATACAGTAGAACCTCGTTTTTACGTACCCCAGTTATACGAACCCTCGGTTTTACGTACGCCTCGTATCGACGATGACGTCATCAAAAACCCCGAAAATATTCAAAACAAATGGCCCTTTTCAGAGCAACCATAAGTAAATCACTATAACAATACACGAACCATAATGCAACGTATTTTCATTAAACAGCAATGTTGATCGAGTCTAATACCAGGTTGTTATAATCTAAAACCACGTAAACTGAGTGGGATGAACAACTACCAATGGTGCTCAAAATAATTGCTTTCCTCCTCAGCTTCGTGTGGCAAACCATGGGAAAACTTGTCTGGTCTAATTTTCTACACGAAGCTGGGTAGGCATAGTTTCGTACACGAACGCTAATTGGATGGCTCGCCCAGTGCAGTGCACATGGTTTTGTTGTTTCACATACATGAAAGCTAATTGGTTGGCTTGCCCAGTGCACATGGGTTTACAACAGGCCCAGACAACACCACAGCTCTGTTGTTTAGAATAGGCATGAAGGGGAATCCCCAAGTTATACCTTTGTCGTATAGGTAATCTTACAATATTTTCATGTTCTTTAATTAAATAAAAGACATAAAGTGATGAATAATACACTAGACACATGGTTTTATTTGAACACTTTATTATGACATCGTAAACTGATGAATAAAAACACTAAACACATTTTTATTCGTAGGCCTAGAGGCTAGGTCTAGCCTAGCTAGGTAACATCGTTCGTTCATACATACGTATATTGAGCTTTACGTACATATTAGGTCAAAGGTTACCACAAATTTAACCCAACCTCTATTTTACGAATCCCCAGATTTACGTACGCCCTTTCATGACACTGTAGGATGTCACTATCTTTACAAAAGTCTTATTCTTTCAATTTGATAAAGTTTTGTAACCTACGTTACCAGGATTACTCATTTAATAAACATTATCAATTGCTCAATGCAATTTTTTGTTAGAAAGTTCTAAAACTTAAAGTTATTTATAATAGTTTTATGCCCTCTATATTTCATTAATACAGTATGGATTAATATTCCAAAACGTAACATAGGTTACTGTAACATAAATTACCTTTCTAATTACAAATTCTAATTAAACATGATGATTTACTGACGCTGTATCCATGCTTATTACTTAACTACTTCTCACATTTAGTTTGGTAAGAAATCATGTTTCACTGCTTAAAAGCGACAATCAAAATTTCAAGTTTAAGACCATATTTTGCAATATGTTTTTCCTGGCAATTATGATTATGTAACATAAATTACATGCATTTGGCGACACGGATAAACTGTACCATAACCATACTAAACCCACCTCGATTGTGACTGGTATTCACAACACCAATCCTATTTGAAGTACTATACATGAAGAATGGAAAGTTGCTTTATGTTTTTAAATCCTAAAACCATACTCATACATTGTATTGTATTCATTGTAATGTATTGATACAGTGCTTTGTACTCGGGAAAGACAATGGTCAGGCCTGGACACATTATTTTATTTCCCATACAGTTGCGGCAGAAATTATACTAAATCCTTTCCGAGCCCCTAGGGCTCATAGGGCTGGAGCTTATCCCCAGTTATGTAGTGTGAAGCGGATGAGAGTTGTACTCCCCCTGAACGGGACACTAGTCCGTCGCAGGTTAGTCCCCAGCAGTTTGCAGGTACCCATTGATACAGCTGGGTGGACAGAAGCAATGTAGCTGCATAGAGAAAATTTTCTCTATGGTAGCTGTAAGTGCCTTGCCTAAAAGGACACAAGCGAATCTGCACAGCACTAGGGCTCATAGGGCTGGAGCTTATCCCCAGTTATGTAGTGTGAAGCGGATGAGAGTTGTACTCCCCCTGAACGGGACACTAGTCCGTCGCAGGTTAGTCCCCAGCAGTTTGCTGGTACCCATTGATACAGCTGGGTGGACTGAAGCAATGTAGCTGTAAGTGCCTTGCCTAAGGACACAAGCGAATCTGCACAGCAGAGACTTGAAACCATGACCTTACGATTGAAAGCCCAAATCTCAAAATTATAAAGGGTGCTGTTTTAGGAGAACTGATATGCATGAATATGCATACAGACTCCCCCTCGTTAAACAGTCAGTGGCGTATTGAGTTTTATGCGGGGATGAACGCTATGGAGTCACTAGGCCAAAAAACCTTGGTAGTCAAGGCAGTGTAAAAATTTTAGTACTAGATTAGACACATTCTATGTAGGCCTACAGCATGGTCTTCGAAAGTATAAAAAAACAGAGTAGGCTAAAAATATTGAATCTGGCACCATATTTGAGTAGATCTAGGCCTACAATTAGGCTTATGCAGTACGACGTGTGTGTTGTAGCAATTGTATACTCCCTATTACTTAGTAGTACTGATTCTGAAGGACATTTAGAAATGCTCGGAAACAAATTACTAGTACTTCGGACACAGTTAACTTACAATTTTACATTTAAAAGTTTTTTTTATGAGAAAAAATCCCTATTTATTAACAGACAGTGAACATTTCTGTATTCCTTTGCATGATTCATTGGTTGGTAACATTTAAGGATTTTTGTAGAACCGACTGTAAATCAATGAAAGCTATTTTTACTTCCATCTAATTTTGATTGTTTTAAATATAAAGCTATTCAATATTTAATTTGGTAGACACAGCCTAAACAGTACGTCATATCATGTGTATAGAATATTGTAAAATTATTGTTTATAATATACCTGCTTGCTATAACAATCTATGCCTTTATTCATATTGAATATGAAAGAAATGTTTGTAAGAAGTCAACATTAAAACAATACACAGAATTGTACCTGTGTGTCCGAGCATTTCTAAACTTTTATCCTTTAGAATCAGTAGTATAGCAGTTAAATATTGCTATACTTTACACTACTCGAATAATCGACCAGAAATTCAACACTGCCTTTTTATACTTTCAAAGACCATGTTGTACGTAAACACTGCCTAGGAAAAGGTATATTGTAATTACAGTAATAGTCAATTAAGGTAGTTCACTCTGTATCAACTGTATACACTTTCTTCTCGACCGACACCAAGAGATTTTGGCCTAACCTAACCATCGAGGAATTAGTTTAGTTTCGAAACTAACTCCTCCATGCCCTAACAACGGTGTAGCTTTCATATTCCACACGTAGCGAACAACACACCACTTTTGCGACTCGCGAGAAGAAGTGTCAAGTATGCATGCATTATTCATGTTATCGGTTCACCTAAATAACCTTAAATAGTGCCCTCTATAATTTCTGCTGGAACTGTATGGGAAAAAAAATAATGCGGCCTGGGCAGCAATTGAAAACATGTCTGCTCTAAACAACTGCAAGATTTTTTCATCAATATTCTTGAAAATGATCAAAGTGATCAACCTGTAAACAAACATAATAGTATTAAATAACAAAATATGACAATTTGTAGTAGTATGCATTATAAAATACTGAATAGTAGAAACAATTGGTTAACTAGAATCTCACTCTGGATCCCACAATAAAAATCCCTGGTGAGGAGGGTTTTTGGCTTAGCATTAGTAATAGTATTAGCAATCAAAATATTATTTGTATTAGATTAGATAAAGACCATCCAACTGCTCGTTGTGCAGTTGGATGGTCTAGGCCTGTCCATGGAAGGGAAAAATTTCCCCTGCCCCCACTAGTGCCACCACTATTTCCCAAGGAATTTCAATCTTGAATTTCTAAGTGAATGGTGGTAAAATACAAATACTGTATTAGTCATACTGTCCTCTATATGGAATAAATAGATACTCTACAAAATGGAAGCTACACGAGTCTCGTGTTTTAGGTAGTCTCAATAAAGTCTCAATAAATAGGCCTAATGTATAATGTCATACAAGAGCGAGGTTGAAAATTGGGCTTTGTATGTAGAAAGGCTGGTTAACACATTAAGACATATGGTTTATTGAAAAATCTGGTAGCTCCAGGTAAGTCGGTAGACAACCAGTTCCAGGATTTAGAGGACTGATTGAAAAAACATCTTAGTCCCAAGCTGCTAGTAATAGCAGAGTGGTTGGGGATTCATAAGTGTGAACAACACGAGGGAGAAAACATTTAATCATATCTCGTCGAGTTGAGGCGCCTTTCAAAACATTGTGATTTTGGGGATTGTCTTGTTTTTGTGTTATTCGATCAGGAAGCATACAAAAACGATTGTTGGCAGAAGAGAAGCTTACGTAAATGAAAGCATTTTATTGGCTGTTGCTATGGAAACAGCACCCAAAGATGCTTCACAATTACAACAATTTAAAGTCAGACTCCGGAGGAAAAACATTTTTTGATATGTTGTAGATCTGATTTTTCTAAGACAGAAAAAAGTTGTTTGACGAAGAACTGGGACTCTAGGACTTGACTTAGTTGTTAAAACTTTGACTACCTTATTTTTGAAAAATAAAGTTGCAACTAGGACTAAATGAAGTTCTAGTCCAAAGTTCGACTAAAGTTCGTTTTACGGGCGCAAGTATCTTATTTCCTTCAATAATTGCCTTTAGACCTGCAGGCGTCAGGATAATGGTGCTTTTGATCTCTACATTCTGTAGGGGTCTCATAATTTGACTATAATTAAATAATTTGTTAGACAAACTTACCACAGCGCAATGTTAGTACAGCAACTGCTACCACTCCAACAAATATTGCTACGGTTAGAAAATTACACATTATAAAAAAACAATGACACAAGAGAAGACTTAAATAAATAAAGCAATAGTAGATATTATTGCACTGTTAATTAATTACATTCTAATTGTCACCAAGCACTGTAACTTACTTTTATAGAAAATTAATTAACAAAACACATACTACAATCAAGTATATGTTAGTTCAAATTCAAACATCAAAGTAAAAGCACATAACATGGCTTAAATGCAAGAACAGAGATGATCAACTGAAAATGAAAGGTATTTCTATGAAGTCATGTACAAAATAGAGTAAACATAAACATTGATGATATTTTGGTTAATTTATGAGGTGGGAATAAGTTTACAACCCTTGACCTTGCCCAAGCATATAATCAAATGGAGTTAGCAGATGAAGCTAAGAAAGTCCTAACTATAATAACGGAAAAAGGTTTTCACCAAATGAATCGATTACCTTTTGGTATCACAACAGCACCCGCCATTTGGCAAAATGTTTTGTTGAATGTATTGCAGGGATTGAATGGCGTACAGGTATATCTTGACGATGATATTATTACGGGCAAAGATGACCAAGAGCACATAAATAATTTGAAGGGAGTATTGAGTAGGTTAGAGGAGTATGGGTTGAAACTGCGACGTGATAAATGTGTTTTGATGCAGAAATTTGTAGCTTTTCTATGTCATGTCATAGATAAGGATGGCATACATAAGTGTCCAATTAAGACAGAGCAAATTTTGAACATACCCTTACCAACGGATGTTAGTCAACTCCGATCATACTTGGGTATGGTGAATTATTACCAATCATTTGTGCCTAATATGTCATCCATGCTTAACCCCTTGTATAAGATGTTGCAAAAGGGAGTGAAATTTTAGTGGTCTAAGGCAGCCAAAGATGCCTTTGAAAAATCCAAGTTTGAATTGGCTAATTCTGGGTTTTTGGTGCATTAACAATCCCATTGGCTAATTCTGGGTTTTTGGTGCATTAACAATCCCATGTTACCAATAACAGTAGCAACAGATGCGTCACCATATGGTGTATCAGCCATATTGTCCCATATAATTGATGGCAAGGAGAGGCCAATAAAGATAGCCTCTAGATCTTTGACTGCAGCCGAACAAAACTACCCACAAATAGAGAGGGAGGCATTGGCCATGGTTTATGCGTTAAAAAAGTTCTACCCATATGTGTATGGTAAACATTTCAGGTAACAGATAATAAACCTTTGACTCAAATATTTGGTCCCAAAACAGGGTTACCAGTGTTAGCAGCTGAAAGGATGCAGAGATGGGCTTTGTATATTTCAGGTTTTGATTATGAAATTGTGTTTCGTAACAGTGGAGCTAATGCGAATGTTGATTGCGTTTCAAGGCTGCCAATAGGGTCAGCACCAGAGAATGAGTTAACAGACGTTAATGTTAATTTAATTGAGGCTATGAAAACACTCCCTGTAAATGTAATGGTGTTTTAGCTAAAGTGACACAACACTTAATTGATGGTTGGGTCAACTACAAAAACAATTTAGAACCTTTCTACACACGTAGAAATGAGTTAACTATTGAAATGGGATGTATCCTATGGGGCATTAGAGTAGTGATCCCACCAAAATTACAAACCAAAGTTCTTAATGATTTGCACATTGGACATATGGGAATTGTAAAAATGAAGAGTTTGGCTAGATCTTATTGTTGGTGGCCTGGCATAGATAAACAAGTTGAAGATATTGCAAAAAGCTGTAATGCATGCCAAATTATACCATGGAGGTATTCACTATAATACCTCCATGATTATACAATATAAGCCTCAGATAGCACCTACACACCCACTACCTTCAACTGAAAAGTGGGAGCGAATCCATGTGGATTTCGCAGGTCCCTTTGAGGGACGCATGTTCCTAATTATAGTAGATGCCTATTCAAAGTGGCCTGAAGTGATAATAATGGGTTCAACTACAGCCACTAAAACAATTGAGGAATTGAGGATACTATTTAGTAGGTATGGTCTCCCTAAAATAATTGTATTAAATAACGGGTCACAATTTACTGCAAGTGAGTTTAAAGATTTTGTGACCAGGAATGGTATAATTCATAAGTTCTCTTGTCCTGGTCAACCATCCACAAATGGTCAAGCGGAAAGGTTTGTGCAAACCATGAAACAAGGCATACGTGCATCTAATGATGATGGTTGCACAATTCAAACAAAATTGTTAGCTTGTTAGCTTATCGAAATGTTGAACATGGCTTAACAAAACAGAGTCCTGCACGAGTGTTCATGAGTAGACCATTAAGGTCCAGGTTAGATATGCTAAGACCTAGTATGACTGATCCAGTTCGAGGTAAACTGCATGATCAAATGCAAAAATGTAAATCAAAGATTAGGACATTTGAGGTCGATGACAAAGTGTTTGTTCGAGATTTTAGGGGAAGAGAACCGAATAAGATCAAATGGACAACTAAGAAACTTGGTCCATTGTGTTATGAGGTTAAAGTGAGTGATAAGTAGACACCTAGATCAGATTAAGTCAAGGATTTCAGACCAAGGTACTGATGTTGATAATGTTACTGATGACATAATTGATGAGTTGATTGATAATCATATGGAAATGAATGATGGTGAAGTTGAGTGTAATGAAGGTCAGGGTTTGGAGAAAATCCCTAACCCAAGTGTTGCTATCAGTGAACCAGATATTCATGTAAGACGATCAACACGTGTAAGGAAGACACCAACTAGATATATTGAAGAATGTTGATTTGCATTTTATGTTGAGTTGATAATGCATATAAGGTGCGAGATGATTTGATTACAAAACACAGTAAAGTAGTTGAATTTTGGAGTTCAGTTTTGAGTTTTAATAATATTATATACACGGTATTAATAGTTCATCCAGCCAACATTATATATAGAAAGGGAGAATGTAGGATATTAGTAGTGTACTATATTAGTACTTGCGTAACATTACCTATGGTGCCACTTTACTCATGTCGCGTATGAATATTCAATTGTATGTGTGATGCGCAATAAAGAGCGTTCATGCTCACGTACTGTGATGGCGAGCAAGCATGTTTATTGACTGTCACAATTGTTTATATTTAGTTTGCTGTTTACTTTAATTAGTGAATACACAACATGTTCACTGATATTGTTCATTTCAGGCCGGTATTTACCAACGTAGTATGACGGCGATCTGCAGCGATATCCAGCCTAGCTATGTTGTACGAAGCCAGCTGCGGTGCGGTGTAACGCTCCCGATGCGTGTGCAAAACCTAGGTTTTGCCTACGCGTAGTAAATGCGTAGCCTACGCGTAGAAAATGTTGTAGTAATTTTTATCTGTACTGTAGATTGCTGGTTTAAAGCCCAAATAACATTTACGAAAACATTTACTAAACATTAATAATCAAAACCTGTTTTTTGCAATAATCAGGCCTATTTTCATGATGATTAGGCCCAACAAGATCGTGTAGGCAAATCATTTTAGCCCATGGCTGTCATTTGTACTAGCTAATGTTATATGTACTGTACATAAATATATTTCATGATCATTTTAATTAAGATTCTTCAACAATATATGTTGCAGTATTGGAATGCAATAATGAATCAGAATGAAAGTGGACCCGATAGTCCACACTAGGTCTATTGAAGGACTCGATCTTCTCGTGCTGTGGGTGGCCGGATCGTATATAACAACAATGGAAAAGGACTGCCTAGGTGCTACTGAACGGGAAAGAGATAGGCTTAAGATTGGGCACAATGTGTGGTTTTATGAACCACAAAAACCATACAGAAGACCTTCCCTTAAAGCTAGTCAAAGAGTTCTCACCTGAGTTAGCGCTTCCTCTTGCTGACATCTTCAATACAGCCTTACATGAAGGTCATTTCCCCAAAATCTGGAAAGCTGCTACAATCGTCCCGCTTCCAAAGGTTCGAAATGCATCTGACGTTAATGATCTTCGTCCTATTTCGTTAACCCCTATTTTTGCTAGAATTTTTGAGTCATTCCTGACTAACTGGATTATGGAAGATATCACTAAGGAGATTGATGGTAAACAATATGGGAGTCGCAAAGGGTCGTCTACAACTCATTATCTTGTGGACCTTTTGAACCTGTCTCTTATACACATCTAGATGTGTATAAGAGACAGTTGTTACACTGATCTATGAAATGTTATCACAACATCTGATTTAGGGCGTACCTCTTCCGATCTTTAGTACCACTCGACTACCACTCGACTATGAGTGGCATTTCCGATTAGTTTTGAATTAGCAATTTGTGAGTAGGCAAGGAGTTGTTACTCCCTGGTGTAGATAGGCCTAGGCCCTGCTGTACGACATTCGACCAATAACAATATCCAATATTTCTTATTTGTAGTTTTTGCGCTTTATTTATTTATTTATTTTTACTTACGTTAAATTCCTAATACAGAAAATGATTGAATGACAGCCAGATATACTCCGTGGCGGAGTTAATAATAAAATTGAGGGCGCTATACTAACATATACAGATATACAGTTACAGTAGAGTTCACTCTAATATACAGGAACTCTCTAATATACGTACCATCACTATCGAGGTCACTATTAGGTAAGCGTTATGGGCGACACTACTGCAGGTTCATGAATAATTAAGTAGCAATATAAATTGAATATTCAAATTCAACACTATAAGATAAGAATAATGATGAGTATAATAATGATAATAATAATGATAATGTTGGTGGATGATTGGCCTGGTTGTTTGTATCTTTTGTGTATTGCTTTTGGATGCTGCTTTTGTTTTCATGTACTGTTTTTGTGTATCTTGCCTTTTTACTGTTTTCTTAATTGTTCACAGAGATTTCAGCTTATGCTGCCCTCTGTTTTTAATGTATTTTATTGGTGAATAATAAATAAACCTGAAAGAGATAGGCTTAAGATTGGGCACAATGTGTGGTTTTATGAACCACAAAACAACAATTATCGTGCACTCCGGAAAGTTGTGTTGAACATCAACAATCATAGTTTAAAATGCAGTCAGGCACAAACGCGCCTAAACGTGTAATCAGTCAACCATTTAACGGTGGGGGAGCAATGAGCTAACGGTCTCAAACATGAATAAACAGGGAATAAACAGGCGATAAACGCACCCCGGCTAAAGTTATTTCTGAGTGTGTTATAGGATAGCTAGTCGGAATACAATGTCGTTTGAAAATCGGTGGAAATGACGCCTAAATTGTGTTGTATATTCAACTGATTTCATCGGAGTCATAACGTCATTATTAGACGAATGACACTTAATATCTCTGTTGAACATTTCCAGCTTGTGTGTCATTAGTTTTTGTCGTCATGCTAGCTCGATGCTTGGTCTTGCTTTTTTTAAACAATAGAGAAAACACTCTCAGTCACTTTTGCTATGAAATATTACTGTAGTTTACGCCTAACTTCACGTACAAAAATTTCAGGGTCTGAGGGTATAAATAGAATCGTAGGGCAATTCTTGAAATGCATCTGCCACCTCGCAAAAAGACGATCTTGGTATTCAGTATTCCGATAATGGATGGGTCGTTCAAGTCAATCCGAAACATGTCTACAATTAAATCTTTTGTGCTATTTCTAAAATGTTATTTTTATACCGATACTGGTTTAATAATTAAGGATTTCACCTCAAGTAATTTAAACACTTTTTTAAAATTTTGCAGGCCTACCTGTAAATAGACGTTTACCACCCGCTTGTGTGCTGTGATTTTCATCTCCATTCTCATCTTCTGGAAAAGTAGAAAATACACAAATTATACAATAATTTTGGGTTTGCATTCCATACCATCCACCAAAATAGGCTAGGCCTTCTGGATCCTCCCCTAGGTAAAGAGCATTATATAATGTAATATGCCAAGATATTATTATTAAATTATAGTGTGACCTTTGAACTAAAGCTGTGAGCACCCATGTATGGAAGGTGTTGCCAGTTATAATCACCAAGCTTGATCAAAATCAGCCCAATCCTTTGCCACTAGTAGCGTTTTGTAATGTTGCCCGAAAAATAATTATCCAAAAAAAAATTACCCTTTGATGACCTTTGACCTAAAATCTCTGAACACCATCTCCCACAAATTCAGTGATTTGCATGTAAGGCCTGTAAGGTTTGTTGTGTACGTAACTTTTTGAAATAGTTTGTACTGTAATCATGAAGATATTTATGTAGAGGTTTATGATATAAGTAGACAGTTTGGTGAGTGAATGGAATTTGTTGCATAGAAGTATTTCATTGTGAAGAAATATATTTTTCCAAAGGCGCATTATAATTACGTATATCATTTTGTCTTTCTTTGTTAGTTAAACATGCCGCTTTGTTTGAGAAAGGCTAAATAACTTCTTGGCTGACGTCAGATATTGATGTATGTATATGTATATATATATGTGTATATATATGTATATATATGTATATATATGTACATACGTATATATGTATATACGTTACGCGTATACGTATACATATATATATACATATAGATACGTATATCTGTTTACATATAATAACCAAATTAGATTCCAAGTTTCTATGTGTTATGTTGTTGAAAAGAAAACACTTTTTTTAAATTTTGCAGGCCTACCTGTAAATAGACGTTTACCAACCGCTTGTGTGCTGTGATTTTCATCTCCATTCTCATCTTCTGGAAAAGTAGAAAATACACAAATTATACAATAATTTTGGGTTTGCATTCCATACCATCCACCAAAATAGGCTAGGCCTATGTGTAATGAAACACTTTGAGAAACAGGGTTTTAAATACAATGTACAGTATGTGCTCTGGTGCAACGACCCACAGGTCCACCAATGCGGCCGGGATGCATCAGGAATACACACCATCCTTATTTTACAAAAATAGGCTTATAATCAGTTACCAAAGCCATGGCACAAGACTTAACTGTGGTAAAGGTACAACAACAAAATTTTAATCATATGCAGCAACAGGTCAAAAGGTCAACACTAAATGCTTGCTCTAGTCAGGCCCTGGTGAATTAATTATCATACAGTAAATTAGACTTGCGACAAGTCTCTAATTTATGGATTTTTCATAGTATTAGCGCATTTCGGAAAGTGCCACCAGCATCAGTTTATGTTGAGAAACCTTTTTGATGAGAATTAGAGTGAAAAGAGTAAAGTAAAAGAGTGAGTCAAATCTATTGCAGACCGCTGGCTGTGACAAGCATGACGTAATTTTTAGGATGCCGTGTTTGGCAATAGGGTGAATGTTATGACGGAAGGTCAACCAATCAAACGGTTCTCGTTTTGGTGCCACGAATGTAGAGAGGAGTCAGGAAGTTGGGACATGGCCGGCTACGTGCAGGATACCTGTATAACCTACGGGTGCTGTTGAGGGTACGTGTTTATGTATTTTTAAAAACAAGTGAAATGTCCAAAAAAAAGGAGCAGCCCATCTGTATTCCCAAGAGCAAAGAGAAATTTGATTAGCGCGGCGAAACATGAAATCTGATAGCTATGGAGATCAGAACAATTAAAAGAATTGCACATTTTCTCCCTTTTGTCTATTTGTTTTATTTATGGCCCAATAGAATGCTATAAATTTTGTTTGTAAATTTGGAGTTGCATATTACATCGAGAGGATATTCTAGGAGATGGGGATAGACGGAATTAAAATTATTTACCTTAAATACAGATTTAAAATAATCATTAAAAACCTTAGCTTTCTCCCCTGGTGTAGATAGAAGTATGTCCCCATGGCGAATAATAAATTTATTTCTATTTTTATAGCACGGTTTAATCCAGCTCCAAAATCGCTTGGGGTTAGCACTCATGTCATTTGATAAATACCTTACCAGTAGGAAAGCCACTCGACAAATCGAGTCAAATTTCACCTATTAGAGGGCGCTGTATTTTTTCGAGTTTTGTTTAAAATACTGAAATTTTGAGCCTTTGAAAAACACGGTAATTCATAAATTTCGTCGTAAAATGTAACACTTTTAACAATGGAAGACGTTTAAAAAGCATTGAAATACATGGTCATATATGTTTTATGAATTTTGACTGGCGTGATTAACTGTAATTTAATGAACAATTCGCGATACAACATATTTCCGAATTTGTGCTGTAGTACAAACCTCCAAAAAAAAAAAAAAAGTGCAAACCCCATCCAAACCTTGTGATAGTGATTGAATGTAATTTTATGTTCGTAACAACCTATTTTTGGGGTAAAAAGGCCATTTTTTTGTATAAAAAAATTACTAAACCCCGCAAACCTCCAAAAAAACACTGTAAACCCCATCCAAACCTTGTGATAGTGATTGAATCATGTAGTGTAGGACTCGCTTGGTATCTCAATAAAAAAAATCTTAATTTTATGTTCGTCACAACCTACTTTTCGGGTAAAAGGCCAGTTTTGTACAAAACATTGCTAAACCCCGCAAACCCCCCAAAAAACACCTCAAACCCCATCCAAACCTTGTGATAATGATTGAATCATATAGTACAGAACTCACTTGGTATCGCAATAAAAAAAAATTATAATGTTGCGTTCGTATTCTTTGATAGTATTTGTAAGCCTAGTATTTTATATGCAACATCGGAGGTGTAGTAAACCAAAACTTATGTGCGACAATGATTTTGGCATCCGCTTTCTTTAAAAATTGATGTTGTATAATGAATAAGTTAATCTATATAGGCCTATTCAGGGGTGAACAAATTCAGCTAAAATTAAAGAATATGGGGTTCATTTATTGAAGCTTTTTATCCACTGTTTAGCAATGGGCGTAACTGTAGAGATTTCAATGGAACTTCACTAGAATAACAGTAAATTAACTTGCTTAACGGTAAAGTTGGCTCGGATTACAAGGACACGATTACGTAACGTACTGTAGGCATCTAAGCCAGCGTTGTTGTATTGTACCACCATTATCATCCTCTGACTGGCAACAACGTACTCCAACATGCTAATATCTGATAAACTACTGATCTTGCATGGTCATCAAGCGAAAACATTTTGAAATATGGTGAATTCGGAAGCAAATACAATTGAAAAAATGCGAAACCAAACCATTGTGTAATCGGTGAAGCTTACAGTACTTACCACACACATATTAGTTACTAATCACTACCACTTAAAACCAAATTTATGCCCTGCTACAAAAATGGATGGTTCAAGTTCACCCACTGCTGCACGTGTTCCGCTGCTGTTGCACTACTGTGAGGTAGAGAGCCTACATGCAGCAGGCATAGTTCGTGATGATACAAGATCAAATATACAATTAAAACTAGCAGATTGTTTTTAATTTGACGAGTTTATTCTCTTTACCCAAATTTTAATATTCAAACAAATATCCGTCTTTCGATTCTGAGGACCTAGAATAGAACTTACAGTAGGAAAGAAGATGAATCATCTGTACGTATGTAGACCCCGGTGAGAGATGTGATTGTGAGTAAACATAGCCGCTGTCTCATGCGCTTGCGAGATAATAAATTTAGACAGGCCAGACTCGGCTTAATATTTAGGCCAGCATATGTAACACCAATTTACCTTAGCATTTTAAGTAGGTTTATGATTATTATCCATGTACCTTCAAGGTTACGATCTTTAGAGAACTGATAAAATGTTGATGCTTTTTAGCCGGCCTAGTGTGATCGCAAAAAGTACTCAAGAGAATAACGGTGGCGGAGGCCTACGCTATATGGGGTCTCTTCTCTCATCTTCATTAATTCTTAAACCAGTTAAACTATGGTCGAATTTTAGTTAATTTATCATTTATATTTTAAATAATAATATTAGAATCCGACATTTATTTCTACTTTGTCAAATTTACTGTATAATCGGAGCACATACCTTTTTTGAGATGACGTTTTCAAAAGCTGTCGAAATAGTTCAATTTTTCCATTTTTTAGACACGCGCAAAAAATCGGCATGAAATTGCAACCGACCATACTTAGGGCCATTTAATCAAAAAACGACATTAAAGAATGACCCAGAAAAAAAATAGACACAACTTCATAAGATCTTGAGGTTTTGTGAAAATTAGACACTTTATGTTATTACTTTCAAAGTTATGGCCCTCCAAAAATGCTCCAAAATGCACTTTTTCGCATTCGGACCCCTTTTTCGTCATCTATAAAGGGCCATAACATTTGAACGGTGTATTGGATTATAATAATTTAAACTGGAAAATGATCAGTGCAGTGAGTTCTGTAGATCTATTGTTTACAAAATTCAAAATAGTGAAATTGAATTTTATCATTGGGATACCTATATAAATAAGATCTAGCTTTAATTTAGTGGTATTTTCGATCGGTTTTGTTCGTGAACAATCGCTCAAAACATGAACTTTGTCACTAATTTAGTTTTTTGTGGTGGATGAACACATCAATTTTAGACGGTTTATGCATCAAAATAAAGCTTGTTTAAAGCCTGATAACATGCAAAAAAAAAAAAATCATTCCGCTAGCTTTGACAGTCATCAAGCGATCATGTTTTGAAGTTTGAAAGGGGGTTTCCCAATGTTTTTTTTATGCACGCAAATTTGGCTCACCAGGTTTTTCAACACATTTTAAAATTGCACTTACTCATCAAATACTACATCAATCTTGTTAAAAAACATATGTAAGTGAACACTATAACATGCTTTTTCAAAATATATAAATTTTATTGGCAAAAATTCACAATGAGTATAGTATTTTCAACATCAAATTCGTGACATTTTTGAAAACTGCATACACTCAAAAAGGCTTCATTGGGATACCTACTAACAACAGCAGCAAAGTAGTCTTATTAGTCTGGTTTTCAGAAATTATTTATAATATTATGGGTAAAAACCCAGCAAACGTCCGTTTTACGAATAGTCATATTACCAATGACATTTGCCCTTTGCATCATCGACCAAGTAATAACGTTAAAAAGTCCGATTGAGTACGTTTTAAGTGATAATGCATATTTTTCTTAATAATAAAATCAGATTTGTTAAATGGGAGAATGCTGCGAAAATAATTTGGATTTTATCAAAGGTAAATTTAGCTAGGGCCTAGTAGCTACTACCTAACCTGGTCACCTATATCAATGGCAGAGGATAGCTAGGCTAGGTAGTTGAAACTGACACCTGATCTACAGTAGTTTACGAATTTGTCAATTTTTTTTTTACGAATACCCCTTGGTACAAGAGGTTCGTAAAATACAGTAGATGTTATTAAACAAGCC
>NW_022716546.1:786494-788110 GCF_011630105.1 Anneissia japonica
CGTAGTGGATCGCATGCCCATAATCATAAACAACTAATACTCAAGCACAACAATACAGACAGGACTGGTCAGCCACTGTATCATCAATTGACCACTTTTACATCTCATGAACTTAACCGCTCACACTTTAACACGGTAAGCTCCAATATAAGAGACAATAAAACAATTCATAAAAATAACATTTTCAATGATAACACAAAAAAAAGAAAATTCCACAAATGGAATGTAGGACAAATCAATATCCAAACATGTTCAGACGATGTTAGACTTTATCAGATGCTTGATGATTGCAATAAAGCTAACCTTGATGTCGTGTGCATTCAGGAGTTTAGAATAGGTACAGGGTCAGTTAGTCATAATAACAGGGCTAGAAATTTACTTTTTCAGCCACTAGCAACCTATTGCTAAAATGTGCTGGTTGTTAAAAATGTAACCAGCAAAACGAGCTTCTCAACTAGTAAAATATATTGATACCAACTTAACATATTATTTTCGGAAAATAAATTGTATGAAAATAACTAATGATGTACTTCTATAAATTTGTGTGTTAAATGTTTTAATATAATATTTTCTGTTATAGTGAGTGTAGTAAAATAAATATCACAAAGAAATAGCCAAGTGAGTATAAAAAATCGATTTCTATACCTTGTACATTTATTCACTTCAGTGTCAGAAAATTTTTAATATGAAAAAAAAAATCATGATACAAAATAAAAATTTAATATTATACTTAATTTATTTTTTTTTTAATAAGTTAAGTTTATCATTCATTTAATTTTTATTTTGTATCTGTGATTTTGTTTTCATATTAAATATGTACTGCTTATTGGAATTTTTCAAAATAATATAATTATAAATAAAATTTATTTTATATTAATTTTATATCATATTATTTTGAAAATTAAAAAAAATATACTTGTTTAGTGTCACACCCTCAGAAATATTCAGGGGAGGGGGGGAGTTTTTTTTTTTTTTGCCAGACTAGCCTTGGCTAGTAGTGCAGTAGTAGGCCTAGGCCTAGGTTAGGAGGTCTACTACTACAGTACTAGGCCTAGCTAGGCTAGATTCTAGTAGGCTAGGCCTAAAACATCTGCCAATTGAAGCCTAGGTTGTAACCTATTATTTGTCTAAGCTTCATAGTAAATTATTATTATCATATCTGAAACATTGTTTATTATCTAAAAAGAACCAAATTAAATATGTTCGCCTTAACTACCGATTGCATCGCCCGTGACTTCCGTCAACAAACACATGTGAGCAATTTTTTTCCCTGCACACTGCTTACTTAGCTTGTTGCATGCATGCAAGCAATGCAAGGTTTAAAAAAATTAATGTTGGTGGCGCACTTCACATCTTGTGCTCAAGATGAAAAAAAACGACCGTTTTCGTCGATTATAGGCATTTTTAGTCGATTTTCATAATTAAAAAATAAATAAATAAATTTAATAAAATTTGTATTAGATTTTGTAGATCAGTTTAGTCTAGTTTTAGTTAATACTAGGCTAATTACAAGATATTTTGTATAGATATTTCAACTAGCAATCATTTTTTTTAATTTGCTGGTTTGTGAATTTTTACCTAGCAATTATGACAAACCTACTAGCAAATTGCTAGTT
>NW_022716546.1:788578-790485 GCF_011630105.1 Anneissia japonica
AAAAAAATTAATGTTGGTGGCGCACTTCACATCTTGTGCTCAAGATGAAAAAAAAACGACCGTTTTCGTCGATTATAGGCATTTTTAGTCGATTTTCATAATTAAAAAATAAATAAATAAATTTAATAAAATTTGTATTAGATTTTGTAGATCAGTTTAGTCTAGTTTTAGTTAATACTAGGCTAATTACAAGATATTTTGTATAGATATTTCAACTAGCATTGCAATCATTTTTTTTAATTTGCTGGTTTGTGAATTTTTACCTAGCAATTATGACAAACCTACTAGCAAATTGCTAGTTTGCTAGCGTGAATTTCGAGCCTGTATTAAGTATGATGTATATGCTCAAAACGTAAACATGGAGTCGGCATTGCAATTAGAAAGACCCCCAAATATTATTATCACCAGTACACACAATATCTCATCTCGTCTTATTGCCGTAAAAGGACTTAAACTAAGATTCATTTCAGCATTTGCTCCTACCGAGGTTTCATCTGTATCATCTAAACAAACCTTTTACAGTGATCTTAGCAAAGCTTGCCAAATCGAAAGAAACAGAAAGTTAATGATACAAGGAGATTTCAATGCCACTGCATCTGCCTGCTGTCAACAGTCTTTCATAGATGGAAATTCCAACAGCTTCTCTCCAAATGACACTGCCAACGACAACGGGGGACTCTTTCTAGAATTTTGCAAGAAAGAAAAAATGTCAGGGTCGTGGCTACGTAGATTCGTCGCAGACGTAAGAGTAAGAAATTCGTATTTCATCTTGGACCACCGATTAGTAGTGACAAAGAAGAATACACCTTCCAATAAAAAAGCAAGATGGGTAAGAAAACGCAAACCTGTCAATAAATATATCAGTTCATTAAAGAACCATAAAAATATCAACCAAAGGAGCTATAAAGATTTATTTGGATGGAAACCTCATTACTGATGATGAAAATATAGATGCGCAACACACCCATCTTATTGACGCTATAGTCAGTTCTAGGGATCAGCTTCCAAAAACAGAAAGGACGAATCATGAGAATAGGCATCCATGGGAAGTCAACGAAAATTTTACACGACTTATAGAGGAAAGGAAGGCAATTAGACAGCTACATGAAAACGAACTCAACAAAAAAAGATTAAAGTTGATCAATAAAGATATTAAGTTGGCAGTCAAGGAAATAAAGAACAAGTACCTTATGCAAAAAGGAAAAGAGATCACAGAAAAACAAAACAGGGATGCAGCAGCACAATGGAGGAAGGCTAAGGAACACGATCAGATTATAACTCGAAAACCGAGGCAAATTTCATGCCCTGGGCTTCTACAACATTTCAGAGCACATTTCAACCCGGATCATTCGAGCATACCAACTCCCAGAGATATATTACCACCACTATGTATTACAAAACTTCAAAGCAAATATACAGAAATCAACAATGCAATGCCTTCAATGGAAGAAATTGACCAAGCTGTAAAACATCTGAAATCAGGTGAGTCTTCCCTCGATATCAAAGCAGAACTCTTAAAGGTAGGTATTTTGGTTCCTACATTCAAGGAGAAAATAAAAACCTATTTTGGTTTGATCTGGATCAACAAGAAAACACCTCAGGAGTGGAACAAAAACAAAATCACTGCAATCTGGAAGAAAAAGGGATCCCAACAAGATGCAACACAATACCGAGGTATCTCAATTGGGCCACTTTTTGCCAAGGTAGCCATGAGCATCATACTGTCTATGACTAGACTAGGCTAGACGAGTTCTATGAAACCCAAATAATGGAAACCCAGTTTGGCTTCAGACGGGAAAGAGGATGCAATGATGGCATTTATGTAATGAAACAACTACAAGAAATAGCAAATCTTAGTCAGCGAAGGCTATTCACCTGCTATGTCGACCTCTCTGCTGCTTTCGACC
>NW_022716546.1:790639-793450 GCF_011630105.1 Anneissia japonica
TGTAAGGACTCATTCAATATATGGGGGGGGGGGGGGGGGGGGGGGAACGAGGGGCCCATGCTCTTTAATCTGTATATAGACTACACACTAAGAATCTTCAAACAGCGTTGCAAAGAAGAACAGATAACATATCGAATTCCGAATGAAGCCACCAACAGAGAACAACGTAGACGAGAGCCAATGAATGGCACATTTGATTATTCTGAAGGTGGGTATGCAGATGATATTGGCATACATAGTTGGTCAAAAGATGGGCTTCAGTCTATAGTAAACATCTTATTCGAAGTTCTTACAGAATTCGGTCTTACCTTGAACGTTAACAAAACGGAAACCATGGTTTGGAACTGGTCACTGGAAAGATACGGTCCATACCCTAGTCATCTAATCAAAGTAAACGACATATGAATCATCAACTCTAAGATATTTAAATACCTTGGTGTATGGAACACCTACGATGATATACATATTGGGAATAGGGAGATGGATCATAGGATCAGTAGTGCTAGAGCATCCTTTGCAAAGCACTGCAAAATGCTATGCAACAAGAGCATTGCACTGTCAACCAGAGTCACCTTCCTCAACGGCCTCGTTAGATCAAGACTGACCTACGGGTGTCACTCATGGAGACCACTCCAAAGTGAACTTAACAAGCTCAACTCAACTACTTTCTAAGGTGTATAATAGTTAACGGGTTCGAAAGACAAAGGTCTCCAGTAGTAGCATGTCGTGTGCCCAGTATCGATGAAGAGGAAAAAGAACGAGTGGAGGAAGAACCTGACGACGATGCCGACTGGTCATTTAAAATAAACAACAAGAAACTTTTCTCAATTGTAATGACCATTTCTATACAAGACTTTTACAGCCAACAACAAGTAAACTGGATCGCTCATGTTATAAGACGTGAAAACTCAAATCCATGTAAAAAGCTTACATTTCATTGGACAAAAGTAAGTAAACGTGGTAGAAAATCCACATCAATTATTGAGAGAGCCACAGCTTTAAGTGGACTCTCAAGAAATCAATTCATCAGAGCCTGTTTTCTAAAACGCAAGTTTTAATAGATATGATAGATATGTCTAGCTATAGCTTCTTTTATTTTTCTTCTCTCCAAGTTGGGCTTGAGTTGCTTGTGAAGGAATATGAAATAAGAGAAGGCAAGGTACTAAGGTACTAACACCAAAGAAATGAAAAGAAAAAGAAAGAAAGAAAGAAAAGAAAGTCAGAGAAAGACAGAAAAGAAGGTAAAGGAAAGAAATAAAAGAAACTAAGAAAGAAAACGAAAGTAAAAATAAGAATACAAAGGAAAAAAAAAAAACAAAAAAAAAAAAAACGAAAATGAAGAGTTACTAACACCACAGAAATGAAAAGAAAAAGAAAGAAGGACAGAAAAGAAAGTCAAAGAAAGAAAGAAAAGAAGGTAAAGGAAAGAAAGAAAAAAAAAAAACTAAGAAAGAAAGAAAACGAAAGGAAAGATAAGAATACGAAAGGAAAGATAAGAATACGAAAGAAAAGAAAAGAAAAATGAAAAGAATAAAATAAAGAAAGAAAGGAAAGGAAAGAAAGGGAAAAAAGGAAAGATATGAAGAGAAAGCAAAAAAAATGAAAGAAAATGAGAAAGAAAAGAAACTAAAAGAGAAAGACAATGAAAGAATAAAGAAAGAAAAGAAAAGAAACAAAACGTAAGAAAGGAAAGAATAGAAAGAAAAGAAAGTACAGTGTATGGAAACAACAGAAAGATAACGAAAGAAAAAGTAATTGATGACAAATAAAAAGAAAGACAAGGAAAGAAATGAGAAAAAAGCTAAGGAAAGAAAAGAAAGACAAGAAAGGAAAAGAAAGAAAAGAAAGAAAGGAAAATGAGAATTAAAGACTAAATTCGTAGAATAAAATTAATATTAATAATCTAATATTAATATTAATATTAATATAAGTAGCTCAGCCTAATTGGAGGGAGGAGAAAAAGAAAGAAATGGTAAGTATATATATAAAAAAAAATTTAAAAAAATGCACAACTACAGGATTCTCTTTTAAATGGTTAAATTATTTTGAATATTTCAAAATAATGGCTAATTTTTCTAATTAATATGTATTTACAACATAATATAATGTAATATAATACAGGATTGTTAAATATAATATAATCTAAGATTATCATGAGATGTAATATGCCAACTAGATTTTCTAGTCAATGGCTGCCAATAACTGATATATTTTCAGTGGCTAAATTTATTATTATTATTATTGGACTTGATATTCACGAGCGATTGTCAAAAAAAGTTTATCTAACAGTGACGTCACACACTTGTTAAAAACGGGTTTTATAAAATTACAATCAATAAAGTTTATTCCGTACGACATATCAGAAAGTCCCTTGTTACATAAACTGTATCATTATGGTTTCAGAATGAATGGTTCTCTCCTTCCAATTTTTATCATCACAATAATTCATTATTAGACCTATAGTTGTTTTTTGAATTGTACTCCACAAATCTCAGCCGATACCTCGCACAACTGGCTAACGTCTCTATCTATTGTCGTGACATCATAGCTCGCTGGCTCACACTTATGATATGTCTCGCACTTGTGATCAAATAACACGCTGGCTCGCACTTTGGCAACACTCTTTGGCAGTCAACTCGCCCCTAGAAAACCCGCCCTTGGAAACTTGCCCCATAAAAAAATGTAAAATTCCTAGACCATGCAGTCTTTAAAATAAAAATTGTAACCTTTGGTAATCAACTACATTTTCCACATACATAGAAATTTTTGAAACTTTATTAAAAAAAACCTAAACCATAATTCACCACACTA
>NW_022716546.1:793780-795243 GCF_011630105.1 Anneissia japonica
AGCTTTACTATACGAAAGGTTAGACGAAGATATTGCACTATTTTAGGCCAGGGTATTTATTTTCCAACATTTAATTCTAAATTTTCGATATATTTTTTCTTTATTTTCATGAATTTTCCAAAAATAAAAAATCAAAAAAAAAATCAAGGCGGGCGAAAAAAACGATGCGGGCGGGGACGCGAAACATGTTTTTTTTTTAATTTGGCCTAATTATATTATTTTGAAAAATTCCAATAAGCAGTACATATTTAATATGAAAACAAAATCACAGATACAAAATAAAAATTAAATGAATGATAAACTTAACTTATTTAAAAAAATAAATTAAGTATAATATTAAATTTTTATTTTGTATCATGATTTTTTTTTTCATATTAAACATTTTCTGACACTGAAGTGAATAAATATACAAGGTATAGAAATCGATTTTTTATACTCACTTGGCTATTTCTTTGTGATATGTATTGTACTACACTCACCATAACAGAAAATATTATATTAAAACATTTAACACACAAATTTATAGAAGTACATCATTAGTTATTTTCATACAATTTATTTTCCGAAAATAATATGTTGAGTTGGTATCAATATATTTTACTAGTTGAGAAGCTCATTTTGCTAGTTACATTTTTAACAACTAGCACATTTTAGCAATAGGTTGCTACCTGTAGTGGCTGAAAAAGTAAATTTCTAGCCCTGCATACATAGAAATTGTTTATTACAATACATAAACTGATGAGACATGCAAAATGGTGTATAAAACACAAACTAGCTACATTATTAATTACGATACATTACCTAAAATTAAATTGCCGCCCTTTCTTGGGTCATCAAAGATTTAAAGAAAAAGGTGGGGAGAGGTTAGAAAAACATTCATTTTTACCATGATGACGTCATCAACGTGAAAAATAATTGAAACATTGTGAAAGGAAATTGTTTCAGCTATAAAATGCTCAAATGTGGGAGACTATCGATTAAGAATAAGCAAGATACATTCAATGAGTATAAAAATAATGATGTCATAAATTCAAAATTCAGATGGCAATATAATGACGTCACAACGTCCGATCAGCCATGATGAGATATATAATCATATCTACAACTCATGTGCTTTCAGAATATGTAATGAAAAATTGGGGGTCATCTTTTATCCTAAGGAGCAATAACTGGATTAAAATAGGCATAATTTTAAGCATAAATTTTGATGCACGCATATGCGCATGTTAAGATGCGCAAACGGAAAAATAAGGTACATGACATTCAATCTTGACCTAAAGTTTATGCCCACTGAATATGACTCAGAAATGATGAATGGTTACTATGATATGGGTCATCAAGGTTTTGAGGAAAGAATTCAGGTGGCAATATGATGACGTCACAATATCCGACCAGCCATTACAATCTATAAAATCATATTTACAACTCATGTGCTTTCAGAATATGTAATAAAAATTAGGGGG
>NW_022716546.1:795257-805056 GCF_011630105.1 Anneissia japonica
TATAACTGATTAAAAATAGGCCTGATTTTAGCATATTTTTACTGGAAGTTAGCACAAACGCGCACAAAGATACCTGTTTGCTGCACGTGTACAACATTGTTATTGACCATAAGATGACTGAAAAGAATAGAGATTTGTAAATACAATGTCAGGAACCCAAAATATGTAAAAAAAAAACCCCAATTTCTAATTTCCGTACATGCTGCGCGCGCAATGCGTGCAAAGTGTAAAATTTAAAAAACTTTTGAAATGCTCAAAATGGCCTGAAACACACAAAATATTTTGGTGCCCACTGAATATGATTTAGAAATGTTAGGATGATATGATCCTTCTAAACAAATAAATTATTAAATTATTTTTGTTATTAAGTTCTTTTTTTTCAAATAACTAAGGTGACACCAACACATAAAGGAATCGAGATATTGACAATTGCCATGAATTCCTAGGTGTAAAAAAAAATATCTAGGAATCCCTCTTTGACATATAAAATACAAACACAGCTCAGAATAAACTTTTATTTTATATAAACTCCAACAATAATCCGGTATCAAAATAACACAACAACATTCCCATAAACATGCGTTTCAAAATAGAGCTCCAGAAAGCTTATATAACCTAGCTGTACAACTCCAGAGCATTCAAGAGCATTCCATATTGCCTAAGTTCCTCATTGTTACCTTACCTCATAGTTAACCAATTAGGCTTATTTACCTCTATAGTACCCAAGATTCCAGAAGCTTTCAATATATTACTCTTTGATTCTACATGGTTTCATGTGTTCCTATAATTACCAATGTAGTTTACATTGTTTATTTGGTCAAATGTTAGTCTAGAATGTTCAATGTATTAAATATATTAAAGGCAGGCAAGGAATGGTAATTTATTACAATAAATAAATGAAAACAGTAAAGTGTCAAAATTCAACTACCTTTTGCAAGCACAATCATGAAGAAAATACATGCGCACCTTACTTCTCTCATGATGAAACTGAAATAAAGAAAAAAACAGATGTTATAAGTTGTCCTAAAGAACCATAAAAAAGAAAGGGCTACAGTATGGATAATTAAAAATCTTATACTATACTAATTACCAATTATAGCCAGGTTGGGGCTGCTGAGGTAAGAAAATTTATGATTAGTGCATCTCTAGATGGCAGGGAATTATACTCTCGCACTTTAATTTGAATATATTTTTTTTCCCTTAAAAAAAATGAAAGGGGGGGGGGGGAACATTCTTTATGGGTAATTCCGTGTCAAGTCAACCAAAGGTCCCAGGTCCGATTTTTATGAAACTTCTTAAAAATGATCCACTATGTGAAAAATCAACATGCACAAAAGATTAGACCTACTGGATATGTAGTTTCCGTGATATTGACGCCCCAAAAAAGGGGCATGGCTCTTCAAGATGCGCAAATGCAAATGCTTTGGAAGCTTATAACTCGGGATTGGTAATAGCTATCAAGGTCAAACTTGGTATTCTAACTTATATTCCACCATATTACACAAATATGGCATCAGATTAACTGTTATCCTTTCTTTTTTTAAGTTATCTGCACTCAAAATAGCCACTTTGTTTAACTACGCAATTTTTTTTGTGATTTTCAATGTCACCCTGTGTCCATATGAGCGAGTGTATACATGTTAAATTACAGATATATTATCTATGGGTAGTTGTCTCTAGCCACAAGCAAGCACAGGCTGATCAAACCAGCCCCAAAAAAGTGAAAAAAGCCTATGTTTGCCATTAATGGTTCGTCATGTGGACAGTTAAAATCTTCATAACGCGCAGACGTGCATTAAATTTTCAAAATGATGTTGTTACAGACCTAGGTCGTCTGGTCCTATGTCTATTAGTGTATTATTAAATATGCTACATGCCAATGCCAAGGTTTCAAACACTTTGGCATTGCACAAAACATATACCGGTAAATGAAGTGGTATGCATTGTTGATGAATATAACAAGTTGGCTTCTTCTCACCATATTATTAAAATATAGGCCCAGACCTAGGCCCTTCAAATAATTAACATGAAAAGCAAAGTAGTCTGAATAAACAATGTGACTGTCAAATAGGTCTTTGTCTAATCAGGTCTAATGAAAAGGATATCCATGCAGTGTTATTAACTTTCACATCTTAAACGATCCTAAACTTGAGAATAACTTCAAGATGGATTTTTTTTTTCTTTCTTAGAACATAATTTTTCTATTAATGATTAAGAATTTCTTCAGAAAAATTGTTTTTGTGTTTAAGCGTAAACATATATCAGTAGGAAAGCCACTGGAAAAATTGTGTCGAATTTCGCCTAGGAGAGGGCGCCCTATTTTTCGAAATTAGTTCAAATTTTCAGAATTTGATGGTGTTTGAAAAAACGTTAATTCACCATGTAACTTATTTAACAAAACAAACATAATAGTGAAATAAGTTTATAAATAGTTTAACAATATAGTGAAATATTTTTGGTGTATTTGGACCGAAACCATGAGTAATTTAATAGACAATTCGTGGTACACAATTTTTACGAGATTGTGCTTTAGTAATTTGCGAATTTAAAATACAAAAAAAATTACGCATTTAAAATCCCTGCTGTAAAAATTTATAATCTATAATTAAAAATATCAAGATGAAAAATCGAGCCCCAGGGACGCAAATCCGACTCTGGAAACTAAGGGTGCCTCCATTTCGTTGCACTCGAAGACTAACGTGTACTCCATTTTGTAAATATCGGCGATCGTACTCGGGAAGATCGTAATATACAGAACATTTCGAAGACCGTGTGCTACACAAATAATTAATTTGTATGAAATAAATATATACCCTTCGAATAAATATTATTAAGTATGTAATCTTCTGACTCAGTAATTTATAGACAATATTACAGTTTGTCTCTATTTGATTCGTATGCGAGGCTGAGGCCTAAGCAGTGGATACATAGGGGGCCTAGCATATTAGCGTACCCGTAAATATGCGGCGACGATTTTCCTTTTTAAAAATGGCTCCATTCCTTCCGAAATCAGTATCTTGTTGGCTAAATGACCAGTGTACATCATGCTTCACAGATTCACCGTGTCATTCACAATTTCATTCAATATATGCGATTTTCAGGACATAAAACAACATTTTTATAACAATACTTAGTAATAAATACTGTAATACTTTATTACATAGTACACAATCACATGTATATACTAGCCTATCTCTTTTAAATCTGTCTCTTATACACATCTAGATGTGTATAAGAGACAGAGATTAGACCTACTGGATATGTAGTTTCCGGGATATTGACGCCCCAAAAAAGGGGCATGGCTCTTCAAGATGCGCAAATGCAAATGCTTTGGAAGCTTATACCTCGGGATTGGTAATAGCTATCAAGATCAAACTTGGTATTCTAACTTATATTCCACCATATTACACAAATATGGCATCAGATTAACTGTTATCCTTTCTTTTTTTAAGTTATCTGCACTCAAAATAGCCACTTTGTTTAACGACGCAATTTTTTTTGTGATTTTCAATGTCACCCTGTGTCCATATGAGCAAGTGTATACATGTTAAATTACAGATATATTATCTATGGGTAGTTGTCTCTAGCCACAAGCAAGCTCAGGCTGATCAAACCAGCCCCAAAAAAGTGAAAAAAGCCTATGTTTGCCATTAACGGTTCGTCATGTGGACAGTTAAAATCTTCATAACGCGCAGACGTGCATTAAATTTTCAAAATGTTGTTGTTACAGACCTAGGTCGTCTGGTCCTATGTCTATTATTAAATATGCTACATGCCAATGCCAAGGTTTCAAATGCTTTGGCATTGCACAAAACAAATATACATGGTGGGACAGTATTTGATTATGATATCCTTCAGAACATTTATTTCAATAACTATGGTGGTAAGCCTACATTTCAAGACTGACATAAACACAAACTTTGATACAGTGCAGGAAACAAGAGTACTGAGGTAGACAGCATTTCTTTCTCTGGTTGGTACTTTACTAAAAAATCTGACTAAAATAAGAAATTATTTATATTTGCATAAGCATTAAACATAATTAATTTGCTTATTTCTTCTGTAAGTAATAATAGTAATAATAATAATGAAGACAATTGTTTTTTATAAACAAAGCCTAAAGCCTGTATTTAAAAATAATTAAATCAATAACAACACTGCTGCAGTGGTTTTTTTATTTTTTTTTTAGAGCAAGTTTTTGTTTTTCCATAGGCAGGCTATTCTGCTGCATTTGCGGCATTCTAAGTAGATTAGAGTTCAATGGTTGAATCCTTAAGCATCATTATAAAGTTTTTAACATTGCACGTTCATAACCGTCGTTGTCTGCAAATTGGTGTGCCTAAAAATAAATAAAATATATTGGTTACATATATATAATGTATTCAATAATATAGAGATTGGTATGCTTTTGGTATTTTTTACTAACAGTAAAGCCTTTAGTTATTAATTAAAATTATTACAACATGAATCAAATTGTGCTTGCGACAGCAACTTTATTTTATTGTATCTCTGTCACAATGCCCGAAATAATATTTTGTGAAACACACTACACTAGTGATATAGGCTGTACCTTGTTTTTTTGTCTTTTTTTTAACAGGTTAGCAGTTTCGAGAGAATTCTCTTTGGTGCCAGGCAGCCCATTTCTCTTTTGGTATTCCGCTAACCTGTCTGTTTTTTTTTTACTTTGTATTTTCATGCGTTTTTGTATATGAACATGCCAAATTTTAATAAATAGAAAAAAGTACTGTAGTATTTTGTGTCTTCTAATCTTATGCCTGGCCCTATCCTTTGTACTATTGTGTATGTTTCATCAAATATTACATAGACATCACATATGCCTATTATAGCATTAAAATAAATCCTGGCTAGCTAGCTAGGCTGGTAATATCAGTATGATTATAGAAATTAGATGGAAATAGATACAGTAGTACACATTGTCTATCCTAAACTAACAAAGCCTCAGTCTGCCTTCACCTGTCAGACGCCTACTCCTAGGCTAGTACAACAATAGATCGCACCACCATACGGCTGCAGTCAATGTCACTCAGCTATGACTACCGCGCGCTCACACATGCTCAAAATATTGCCTAGAATTTTACGGCCTATAAGTATGATTACAAATTTTTGAACAGATTTGAGACAGGTCTTACCTGACTAAACATGATAAATATTGATTCCTGGGGACGCAAATCCGACTCTGGAGAAAATTGTAAATAAAAGCCTAGTCAAATCGTACCAGATTTTCACTATTTCACATGCGTCAACTTCAATCAATAAATGCTTTGCGTTAACGTGGGTTTTCCTAAACAACTCCGATTGGTTCCAAAACTAGACTTATTTGGAAATATTTTTACCATATAAGGAAGCCATGGGCGGGCCTTATCTATTAATGAGAACTATAAATAGAGCTGATGCATTTTTGCTAAGCGACGCTAAAACGTAGTTACGCTTTGAAACGATAGGTGGCGCTGCGCAAAGCAAATGCGGAAGTAAGATCGAAAAATTGCGATATAACGGACAAATCGCCTATCGGCTGTCCTACTGATATTATATTATTACTTTGCCATGCAAACCTTTAAAAAATGTTTTTGTTTGTAATTTGATTATTCTTTTTATATTTCCTGTGCTTATTTCCAAAGCTTATTCAGATATTAATACAGAAATGATATTAAATGTTATAAAAAATTATTTTTTTCTTTAAATTGTTATGCAACACTAAATTATTAAATAAAATATTTCCTTGTTGGTATGCTCATTCAGTGTATATATAGTCTGTTCTGTCAATAGCCCTACAAATCTCTCAGGACCTTACGATATGTGGCCTACAGGTGTTTTAGCTGGTGGATGTGGGCCAGGCTCCACAAAGGTGACAGACGCCCAATCCCATCTTGTGTTTGGGCCATCAGGCATTGTTTTCCAGCAGAAGATGGACAATACACTGGGTTCATCGATGTTGACAGAGAAGATCTTGATGGACCATTGCCTGACCATTCATTTGATATTTACAGTAAAATGTAGTATGTACTGTAATGTATAAAATAATATTTATAATCTCTGTAAATGTGATGTTTTTACATGACAAAAAAATAAATACCCTTATATTGTACAGAATGTAATTGTATATAAATATGATTTCGTGTCACTACAGTAATTGTGGAATCAATTTTACATACATAACAGGAACGGAGGCTTTGTATATTACCTCATCCAACTGTTTATTAACAAACTATAAAAATACATACTACCTCTTACACAGTACACTGGTTCTATTTCTGGCTGTTTACTAACCCTTATTTATTAAGTGTTGCTTTTCAAATTTGTATCTCTACTGAAATCCAGCCATTGTTATTTTTGCCCCATGAAACAAAATATTTTTCTGGCATCTATCTCTTATACACTACTTACAGTACTTCCGTTGTTAACATTTTTAAAAAGCATTACAGAATTAGATAAATAGTGGCATACATGTAAAATTATTGCTTGTTAGCCCATTTGTCATTTTGGAAAGAATGTTTGATTTTGCATATTTTATATTTTAGTTTACTGAAATATTCCATTAATAAATGGATCAGTAATTACAGTGTATCAGTTATTTTTGCAAAATCAAAATATAGTACTGTAGCAGGTGTAGCATTTTTATCCCTATTACAAATATTTAAAAAAATGAAAAATTGCTATTTTATTTTAATTTTTTATGCTTTATTACATAATTTTTAAAAAATGTTAAAAGTAACATACTGTAGATTTAATGAAATTGTAAATTGGCTTACTTTTTTTCTATACAGTACTGTATTGCAACAGTAATAATGTTTTATGTCATAATTGCCTTGTTCAAAAGTAGATGGATGTTGAAAAATCAGCAAGCTATACATATAATTTCTCATTTTAACAACAATAATATTAATAATAATAATAATAATAATAATAATATGAGAAAAATACCAATAAAACACCAATAACAATAACTTTTTAAATTACTATTATTAAAATAATAATACTAAGACTAATAAATAATAATAATAATAATAATAATAATAATAAATCTAAAATTATTTATTATTTATACCGTATATTATACAGTATTATTAATACCGTATATAATGTTAATGCTAAGACTAATAATTAATATTAAAACTAACTGTAATAAAAACAATGAATTAAGAGACGCTTACTATATAATTTCAAATAACAACAACGACAACATTAATAACAGCAATAATAATAACAATAAGTATCAGTGTTCTCCCAACTGAAAAATTTTTACTGGTAAATTTGTCCATAAAAAATTGCAATGCGCACAATGTGAGGTACGTTACCCCTTTTTAGTTGGGTTAAATGACTTGAAGACACAACAACACATATTCATAGTGTAGATATAGACTAGAATGATGTTAATTTATTAAGAGGGCCAGCCTGGACTACCTAAGCCTTATCAATAGTTTTTTTTATTTTACAAACTCAAAATTTTTACTGGTTGGTTGGTTATTTTTACCGGTAAAATTGACGGCTAAGATGGCTTCGGGAGAACACTGAGTATAGTAATATTTAAAGAATTAGTATTTTATACTTGATGAATTACTCCCTTCAAATTGTAGTACCAGTAAATGACTTGTGGCCGAGTTGACCTGTGGCCGAGTTGACTTGTGGCCGAGTTGACTGTAGCCATACTTTTTGTGGCCGAGTTGACTTGTGGCCAAGTTGACTTGTGGCCGAGCTAACTTGTGGCCGAGTTGGATCGAATTCGTGGCCGATATGGGCCTACTCCATTGTTAGGCATAGGCCTATCTCTCTCTCTCCAGCTAGGCCCTAGCTAGTCTAGCGTAGACTAGGGCCTAGGCTAGCTAGCCTAGCCGCTAGGCCGGGCTAGGCTACAATAATTTATTTTTAACAGATATTCTTCCATTATTTATTATTTTCAACGATAAACTGACTTTCTTACCTCTTTGCATTCGGCTTCTTGGTAGCGCGACCACTCCCAATCACTTGGTCGAAACAAAGAAATTTTTAGTATCTTTGGTCGAAATTACCAAAGATACTAGAAATACAAGATAGAGTTCTCCACACAAAAAAAGTGTTCCACCGTGTTCCACCGAAATGCATGGTGGGAATATGAAAAATGGGACGCCCCCTATAGCTGGATCTAAAAAAAACTTGTGCCAAACTTTCGTTACCAAGTCGTCGCGTATTTTATTATCAATTCTCAACAAAGATACTAGATCTAAAACAAACTGGAATAGGCACCTAGACAGACATCGGTGAATACATAACCTCCTTGGTGGCGGTAGAATTCGTTGCTATTATCCAAATAATACACAAAACAATTAAAGCATAATCATGATTCAGTGAAAAAATAAAACAACACTAGCGCAGAATCGCATCGCCGGACGGACGCACTCTTAGTGAAAAAGTTTTCCTCCATTATTGGAAAAGGAAGGGCGCCTTTTGCGTCTGGATATACTTAGCAACAGAAGGGCGCCCTGTACGTTGGGCACGAAGTATAGGAAACTTGCATGGTTAAAAAGAAGGGCGCCGCCTACGCTGGGCACGACTTCCGCCTCATTTTTACAATGCGAGAACTCTATCAGCTTGTATTTCTAGTATCTTTGAAATTACCCAAGATTTAGCAAAAATTACCCAAAATTACCCAAGCTTCCTGAAATTGCATTAAAATTTGGAAAAAAACCCGATAGAGATCCTGCTGCAGACCGGCAGCGAGACGTAAGTCAGCCACGCTTTGCAAAGCAGCCAGGCTTTGCAAAACAGTGACGTAGGCTTGGCTCTTCCATTTTTAGCATAGGGAAACCTTTTTTGAAGGTAGTATCGCGTCATTTTACGTCAAACCATAACAATCTGCGTCAATGTAGGTAAATTTGCGTCAACATACGTAAATTCCCGTGAAATTAACGTCAACACTAAAAAAAAATCTGAGTGTTTGAGGTGTTACGATACGGACGTACATTTAAACTAGGTAAGACTTAACAAATGCTTTAATTGGAAATGGAAACATAGCACTTAACAATGGCTTATCTTTTTTTACGCAAGGCTTAGGCTAGGCCTTGGCCTCGAGACCTAGGCTCCTAACTAGCTAGGCCTAGGCCCTAACTAGCTAGGCCTAGCTAGCCTAGACTCGGGCCTAGCCTACCTAGGCCTAGGCTAGCCATAGGCTAGCCTTGGGTACTACTACTAGTGTGTATAAGAGACAGGCGTACTAGGCTAGACCAAGGCCTAGTAGTATAAGATATGTAAGATATATTTATTTATTCGTCCAATTTGTAACACTCTGAAAATTGCTTTCCTTTTTTGGCCTAGAAAACAGTAAAAACACCAAAATACAGAGCACAGACAAATACACGAAAAATGTCCCAATAAAAACTTCACACAATAAAGAAGTTAAAAATAAACACAATTATTGGCAAATTACCTGCTTATTAAAAATAGAAATAGAATTTGGAACACAAGTGCCTGTACCTAGATGTACGAGAACGTGGTACACACAATCTTATGCCAGACCTATTGTAATTTAAAAATTATTGAGAGGGGGATGGTGTGTTTGATTAAAGAGTATCAACTTGTAAGTAAAAGACATCTTTCAATCATTATGCAATCAAATATGGTTTTAATAGGGTTATATCACAGATCGTGGACATAACGGTCATTTAAGACCGGCAATATTTAAACAGTAATTTGACCAATTTTGCAGAGAGCATTTCACCTAATTCTGCAGCGTGAGTAGTGTTTTCAAGTACTTATTGCAGTGGGAAACAGGATTTACAGAATTTTAACAAGTACAAATTGTGAC
>NW_022716546.1:805117-805368 GCF_011630105.1 Anneissia japonica
GCAATGCAGATACTTAATCTACGATAAAGTTTGCAAGTGCTTCAATTAGGATCTTTTTCTCCACGCTCGTTTTCCATAACTTTTACAAAATTCATCAAAGTATTTCTCTACTTCATTTGTCATGGAAAGAGTAGTGGAGCCTAGGACATAGCTTAATTTAATATCAATATTAGCACTTAAAAATTGATCCCAAACATCGATGTTATGACTACTTAATTTATATTCAAGTTTATTTAACTCCTCTAAACGTA
>NW_022716546.1:805386-809716 GCF_011630105.1 Anneissia japonica
CCTCTAAACGTATGTTTAGGAGAGCGGGACAAGAGAATAAGAAGTGTCTTTGTCTTCTTCATTATTTGTATTGCAAAGAGTACATAAGCCATTCTTGTCTTCAGACCATCTAGAAATTTTACTATCAAGGGGCAATGTATTGGAGCGAAGTTTTAAATTTCAATGATACACCTTCGAAATCCAATTTATCTAATAGATAATTTTCTAATTTAATTTTATCTTTAAGTAATGAATAGTCAGTGAGTGAGGCCTTACTTTCAATGTCCTCTCTCCAGTTTTCAAAAAGAAAATTGGAAAGAACAGTAGCCAATTAAAGTGTGATGAGATAATGGATGCACAATACCTTTCATTAAGAAATACAGAAAATTGATGTGAAAATTTGTGGTTTACATTCAATAAATTGTATTTATTCAGGCAAAGTAACCAAACTTATATTTTTATTTGTTTCAGGTCGTTGGATTTTATATGGCAGCCAATTCCAGCAGTCCATAACAAGCTTGACTTTTGTTTACTGGTCTAGGCATCAATACAAATTTGTTTCTTGAAAAATGATACATTGTCTTTAAAAAGTAGTCGAAAGTTTTATATGTTCCCAATATTGTTTTTTGATTGAAGTGCAATGTTAATGCCCAATATTATTATTTTTTAAATATTGGAATTTGACATAAATGCCACAATAACAAAACCTGGTTACGATTTAATTTATCAGAACTTAGAACATTTTCTTACACCTTTATTAGGCTGCCTCTACATACAGGCATTTTCCTTTGTAGAAAAGTAACAGTTTGTCATTACTATCTATGAATGTACTGTAGGAATATAAAGAATGCTGTATGACTTAGACACACATTTGCGGGCGTAATAACAAATCTTAAAAACACCTAGGTATTTTTTTCTGGAATTTCCATTGTTCGTGGCAGCGGGTGTACTAATTGAACAAAAAGAATATTTTCTTTTTATTTGACATCATCAGTTTGTGCGAGAAATGAATTTGCGAAACAAGGTATGAAAAAGTCTCGCCTAGTTGAGGTAAAATTACAAGTAGGCCGCTGCAATCAGTTTAATCCTTTGGTCTTTACCTCCTGAAAAAGTACATTTGCATTTCTTATGTCTAAATTTAATTTTATAATATTTTAGTCTGCAGCCAAAATAAATGACATTTTCACCACTCTTTTTCCATATGTTTATTGACCTAACACATCTACATGCGTTTGGGGCCCTGTAGGAGCCCTAGTGGGTTCAAGAAATAGAGCATCTTGGGTAAACATATGACTTCTTTTTTGGATTGGGTTGGATTGGATTTATTCGATGTAAACACCAAGGATAGCCCACGAAAGTCTAGAATAAGACTTATTTCCAGTGGGGTCCTTCTGGGGGTGATTGGGCCGTACACCGGGAGACAATCCCCTACATTTTCATTAAATATGTTCCTCAAATACTTGTCATCTGATTTGACAGTATATAATATATCTCTGTGCAAAGAGTACTACAGTGACACAATTTTTAACGTAATGATTACAGTTAAGATATTGCATCTTAGATTGTCTTTGTAAATTTTAGTTGATGATTAAAATAAATGTGTGTTCGATAAGTAATATAATGCAAGCTTTTGTGTTTTCAGTACATTTTGATGGTAAATTATTAGGTTTTAAAATGCCTATTCCAGATAGCATGTTCTAAACCAGATTATGAAGTCATTCAGGCGTAATGGACGGTAACAAACGTCTGATTGAAAATAAAGGTGCAACCTGCAGGAGAACTCTGTATATAACAATATTAATAATAATAACAATAATAATAATATTGATGATGATGGTGATGATGACGGTGTCGGCGGCGGTGGTGGACGTGGTGGTGGCGGCAGCGGCAATCACATATTGATGTGCGTAAGAGAAAATGTTTGTGCTGATTAACCATCCAGACGCGTGCACAGATCTAGATGAAATATACCATAGTGCCTTTTTTTTTAATGTCTTGCAATTACTAGCATAGTTTGAGTACCTAATTATGTCCATTAAAATATCAAAAAGAAAAAATTGTACAGTAACACTAGTCTACAAAATGTTCCACGAGGATGTGTCACACTACAAAAGCAACACATGCGAGAAATCATTCTAATTACATAGTACAGTACAATGAAATTAAGAGAATATAGTATTTAGTATGCACTATGTATACTGTACCACTTCAGGGAGTGTGGCTGATAAAAAAAAAAAACGTGTACCGAATGTTCTATAATTATAATTGGATAAAATATATTATAAAATGACCATGTTAATCACAAAATAATATATTCAGTTTTATTTTTACAGTTGCAGGTTCAAGGGGAGGTGCCCTCCTCCCCCTCCCAATTTTTCAAAAAAGAAATATGTATTCGTCCAATAGTGGCATTTCCTGCAATCTGGAGGTGCCATAATCATTAATTTTCTCACCTCAACCCCAACCATGGTGGGACTGAGGTAGTATAGACTCTCCATCTGTGAAAGTCCCTCTCTGGGGTTCCCTCAATTTCGAATTCCTGGATCATCCACTTGTTTAGAATATTAATTATATGGCAATACTTTGGCCGACTTCGCTTCACTTACTATTTAATGATATTTGGTGGATCAAGAGGGGCTGATGTTCAGCGATGGTCTCTACAAAGATGGGAAGGGTAATCTCGCCGAAATTATGTTATCACAATACACAGCACCTTTAAATATACTCACAGGCTACAATAATTAATTTTGGTCTAACACAATATAAAGCTATTTAAAGAAAACACTCTCTCGCGGAAATGTGTGTTTCACCTGCTAAACGTACCGTACCATTAAATACCTCACTGAGGATGAAAAAGAGCTGATATTGTCTCCAAATACTTATATAACACTAATATGGAACAATATAGTGCATTAAATACAACTTAAAACTGTTTAAAGGAAAAAGGCACTCTCTCGCGGAAATTATGTTATCACAACACACAGCACCTTTAAATAAACTCACGGGCTACAGTAAACGTTGCACTGGTCACCTGGTACTTACCTAACCTTAATTTGGGATTAAATTTAGTGCGTCGAACACAATATAAAGCTATTTAAAGAAAACACTCTCTCGCGGAAATGTGTGTTTCACCCTCTAAACGCACCTTTAAATACCTCACTGAGGATGGAAAATATCTGATATGGTCTCCAAATACTTATATAACACTAATATGGAACAATATAGTGCATTAAATACAACTTAAAACTGTTTAAAGGAAAAAACACTCTCTCGCGGAAATTATGTTATCACAACACACAGCACCTTTAAATATACTCACAGGCTACAGTAAACGTTTGAACTGGTCACCTGGTACTTACCTAACCTTAATTTGGATTAAATTTAGTGCGTTGAATACAATTTAAAGCTATTTAAAGAAAACACTCTCTCGCGGAAATGTGTGTTTCACCTGCTAAATGTACCTCTAAATACCTTAGAGGGGATGGAATAGAGCTCATACGATCTCCCAATACCTATCTAACACTAACATGGAACAATATAGTGCATTAAATACAACTTAAAACTGTTTAAAGGAAAAAGCACTCTCTCGCGGAAATTATGTTATCACAATGTTACACACAGCACCTTTAAATATACTCACAGGCTACAGTAAACGTTTGAACTGGTCACCTGGTATTTACCTAACCTTAATTTGGATTAAATTTAGTGCGTTGAATACAATTTAAAGCTATTTAAAGAAAACACTCTCTCGCGGAAATGTGTGTTTCACCTGCTAAATGTACCTTTAAATACCTTACAGGGGATGGAATAGAGCTCATACGGTCTCCCAATACCTATCTAACACTAACATGGATGCATTTAATACAACTTAAAAATGTTTAAAGGAAAAAACACTCTCTCGCGGAAATGTGTGTTTTACCTGCTAAATGTACATTTAAATACCTCACAGAGGATGGAAAAGAAGAGCTCATAGGTCTCCCAATACCTATCTAACACTAACATGGAACAATATAGTGCATTAAATACGATTTAAAACTTTAAAGGAAAAAGCACTCTCTCGCGGAAATTATGTTATCACAACACACAGCACCTTTAAATACTCTCACGGGCTACAGTAAACATTTGCACTGGTCACCTGGTACTTACCTAACCTTAATTTGGGATTAATTTTAATGCGTCTAACACAATATAAAGCTATTTAAAGAAAACACTCTCTCGCGGAAATGTGTGTTTCACCTGCTAAACGTACCTTTAAATACCTCACATGGACGGAAAGGAGCTGATATGATCTCCCATATACTTATCTAACACTAACATGGAACAATATAGTGCATTAAATACAACTTAAAAC
>NW_022716546.1:818628-827027 GCF_011630105.1 Anneissia japonica
CTCTCGCACATTGCCTTCGCGTTGTTCCACGTTGTAGGAACACTGATAAATTTGTAGCAGTGATGATTGTACAGTATTACTTCAGCTGAAATAAACACCAAACAGATTTCATTCAAAATGACCATTGCCGGTACCTGTATTTTGATACATCGTCCCAGAGCGATTCTCCCCCGTACGAAACATTGCATGAAACTGCACTCTGGCCGTCTTGGATTTACTCGACTCGAGTTCGACACGATACCAAGTTAAAATTGTTAGGAACAAAAGCAGACATTTCACATAGTCGCCACGCTAGAGTATTGTTATGACTGTTTTTTTTTTTTGCTATATGTTTACTTAATGTTATGTTATGTTTACCTAAAAAATGTTAGAATAGAACAAAAATATATAATTATTCTTACAGCACTCAACAGATGTACATTGATGCGCCGTTATTCTAAAGGAGCCACTTAAAATTCCAAAGCAGTAATTCTTTACCAATCCAAAACAACTCACTGAGAATAATATTGTCTCGCCTTCTTTTGGGGTGTGTTATAATTCCACTTACTTTACTTTTAAACCTATTCTATCATTCGACTTTATTTCGACCTTTCCTGTGTTACCCCTGGAGAATCGTTTTTGCGAAAGTCGGATTTACTTACAAGGACCAGAACAGTGAAGAATTACAGGAGCAGGGTCTCAATATTGTTAGCAAAAGCAGTTGTAACGACGACTAGCAGCGCAAAAAAGGAAACCAAAACAAACCAATACAAAAAAAAAAAAAAAAAAAAACAAAAAAAAAAAAAAAAAAACAAGTGTAGGCCTATTTACAGTGTGTTGACGGTACTACTACACAGCAACAACGGCGTAGGGATGAGGTCCGGGCTATTAGGTGCCCCTTTAAAAATAGGCATAACAAATATAATTTCCACTTTAATTTCTTTAAAAAAAAAAGGGGGGGGGGGCCAAACGGCCAGCAAGTCCCTCAGTGTTATTTTAGGTTTAGAGGTGATAATTGTTGGTTAGTGTTTCTTGCAATTGTTCACAATTTACGTGCCATCATATCTTGCATATTTGTAGACTACCTCTGAGACCGCACGGGCTCCCTTGCTTGCCGCGTTGGCTGCTTAAATGCTGCGTGACACGCCATGAAGCCATACAATTGAGAGCGTCGTTCGAAAACAAAACGAAGTATTCTGTAATCGTAGGCTAGGCGTATTCTTAGCTTAAAAATATTCCGAAAATAATTAATTATTTGCCACGGTATGTCCCAAATCTGCTACAAAACCAAAATGGCTGGAAAGGAAAGAAGAAAGAAGTATCTCAAACAATTTTAAAACCACCAATGATTAATATTTTTTGTGTACACTCGCAAAATATATAGACACAGTATCCATAGTATCCTGGTACCCCACGGACCACTTTCCAAAAACGATCGCGATCCAAAAATGGACAGCGAGTTTAAAAATTGATCGTGAAATATCAGAAATACAGTGCACTCTGCATTTCGAGACACCTCTAATTCCAGGACCCTTCTAATTTTGATACTTTTCAAAAGACCAAAATAACAATCCTTAAAATTTTAACACAAAGCTGTCCCTGTAATTGAAGACCAACCCCGACACCACTCCAAATTTTCAGGTCTCGAACCTCCCGTGGATTCGAACTGTATGTGCATTGTTTGATTTCTTACAAATCCATCAATGAGACAAAACAATTACATTTCATTTTACGAAGTTCTCCCCAACTAATGATGATACAGTACAATGTATGAGCGCTCCTTCGTTTCTATTCAGCTGATAATGCCTGCCCAATGCTCTCGGATCGTGAATTTAAGGCTGATGGGAATTTTCTGAAGTGAGAGTTTTATGATTGCTTGTATATACTCGCATTACATGTTCCGTTTATTTCTAAATTTTAGTACAGAAATTTAACGTGAAAACGCGAAATAGATAAACGGGTTGGTGTTTACTTCTATTTTCGAGAAGTTGGGCATAGTAGGCTTAAATATATTTTGATGAGTTCATTTGATATTTTAGTGGGTAGACTTATCTTGTAAGTATGGTAAGCAATTACATTTACCAGAAATGAAACATTAAACAGCCAGAAGGACAAAATTGGTTTGACATGGACAGCGGAAGGAAAGTGAAGACGAGGGAAGACCAAAGAAAACATGGAGACGAACGTTGGAAAAAGAAAGGACTAAGGGAATAGATTGTGTTAGTTTGTGAAATCACAGTAGCGGGTCAAAACGAGAGCGTATTGGTTGTCAAGCGTAGGCGTAGATCCCGGGGGGATGGGGAATATATCACCCAAATATTTGACAAGGGGGGATGGTCCATTGTATCATCCCCCCAATATTTTGACTATGTATGGGATAAAATGGAGTTTTACACACTTCAAAAGACTGTCACAGAAATAATTTGCACTGTCTTATGCGCTTACAAAAATGAAAATTAGCATAATGTATTAATGTTGATAACAAAATTTTTTTATCTGGTACCAATCTAAGCTCTTCTTTCCTTAGATGTGCTTGCAAAGAGAGCCACATTTCACACTCAAGGGTGTGTACAACATCAGTAATGTTATGTCAATTCCAAGAATGTTTAAGGTTATATCAGTTGATGAGGAATTTATTGATTAGGCCTATAATAGCAAATTGCATCAATTTATTTTGCAAAAACAAGAATTCCAGCTTCAGAGGGTGGGGGGCACATCCCCTGTCCGCACAAGGGCACACATTGGCGCCAACATCAGGCGCGTAACAGGGGTCTTGTGTCAGAGTGGGTATTTATTTTCCCGGTTAGTAATTTACCATACCCACCCCACCCCACCCCACTCCCCATATAGAAAACAATACGACATAGGGCTTATCTTATTTATAATATAGTCCACACACGTGTGTTTGAAACTAAATATAAGCATTTTCATCATGGCTTTATTTATTACAAACATATTCTTTCACCATCAATACATATTAATGCCCTTCTTTTAGGTTAAAACGATCTATCTTAAATTTGTCTTTCTTGAGTTTGGGACTATTATTAGGCTTATGTGTATGTGTTTAAATTACTTAAAAGGATAAACCTAAAAAAGCCCTAAAAAATGCGCGCGAACGCGCAAAATATTTTTGTGTTTTTAATTCTAATTTCGTCGGAATTTATGAAAACTTCCGTAAAATGTGCAATTTATAGAGGAAATTGACCTACCGTAACAAGAAATGCGAGCAAAGAATTTGAGAATTTTAGGCACTTTCAGAGGATGCATTTGTCAAGTGGTGGGGAAAGAGTTTCCAAAGATGGATATTTTTTCCTTGTCCTCCGGTGTTTTTAATTCTAATTTCGTTGGAATTGATCAAAACTCCCTAAAATGTGCAATTTTTAGAGGAAATTGGCCCATGCTAACAAGAAATGCGCGTTAAGCGCGCGAAATTTGAGGTTTTTTAGGCACTTTCAGGGGATGAAAAGGGCATTTATAAAGGGGTGGGGAAGATTTTTCAAAGATAGATATTTTCCTCTTGTCCCCCAGTGGTTAAGCCATCGGGCAGCATAGATCAAAGGAGTTATGACAGTTTTTGAAGTGGAGAAGGGGTTGCAGGGTGTTGTGAGTCTGGTCATTATGATATCTTCCATTTTTGTCTTTATTTTTCTCTTCTCTTTTTCTTTTTCTAAATTTTCTTTTTTTCTTCTTTCTCTTTCCCTCCCTCTCCCCTCTTTCTTTTCTCTTATTACCCAGCCCGGTACGACGGCTTGGTCAGCCCGGTAAAAACCATCATTTGCGGCTGTCTCTTATACACATCTAGATGTGTATAAGAGACAGGAATCGTAAACTTATATGATTATGCCAATTGGTCGGATTGATTCGGATGAATTCAGCATAGACATAATCATGCAGCATGTTGATAACGGCATTGTTTCTATCCGAATTTCCATTGAACACCTTAATATAAAATAGTTACAAGGGTAAATATTATATATATATATATCATTGTATGTTACATGTTACATAAATGTAATATTGTTATTATCTATTATCTATATCTTAAATCCATGGAGGAAATCTGTAAATCGCCACCGCTTAACTTCATCTCAACTGGAACCGCTGTCAGGAATGGAATGTTCTCATATCTTATTTCTTTTGAGGTTGGATATTGGATAACAACTAAAAAAATAGCCAAAAATCACCGAAAATCAATACCTATTTTGCCATGTTTCGCAAGTTGCAAGAATTATAAGTAAGAATTAGTAATAATAAGTGGGATTTGTATAGCACATAATACATAGGTTTTTATGCGCTGGAAATTTCCAAATTAAAGTAAACTAAAAATATGAGTCTTAAGACGATTTTTAAAGATCTCAACTGAAGAAGATTCACGAAATTATATAGGCAAGCTCTTCCACACCTTTGGAGCCACAAGGGAGAATGCTCTTGATATTGGATAACAACTAATAAAATAGCCAAAAATCAAAAGGGAGAATGCTCTTTCCCCATACTTTTTTGTCTGACATGAAGGAACGAACAATGGAGATGAACTAAATGGGGATCTAAGAGCTCTAGAACAAGTGGTGAAGCGAAGTTGGATATGTATGAGGGTGATTTATTTTTTAACGATATTTATGTGAAGAGCAACTATTTAAACGTTTGCAGGCAACGAAGAGTATGTGTTATATGCTCAGATCTAGAAACTCCTGACAGGAGACGTGCAGCCATATTCAAGAGAAGTTACAGCTTCCTTATATACTTTTGAGGAAGACCAAAGAGTATAACATTGCAATAGTCCACTGACTGACTTTAATTAAGGCATCGAAGATCTTGATGGCTGCTTCATTAAAACCTTTCGGAATAGTTTTGATGTTGCGTATATGATACGATACTGCTTTACTGATGTTTCTAGTGTGCCTTTAAGTCTGGCGGTCTTGATTTTTAGGGCGAGCTGTATATGGCAAATTGTGTATACAGGCCTAATTAATTGTATTCATAAATTAATCCATTCCACACAAATTGACTGAAGCAGCACTAGAGCATTATTTTATTCCTGCCCACATCAGTAACATGATAAAGAGTTATTTTGGAGGAGTTAAGATCAGATTCAGCACTGCAAGACTTACACAACGCATTGGCAGAATTTGGAAAAGGGGATAGTTACAGGCTGCACAATCTCCCCGATACTTTTCATTATGGGGATGAATCTAATTATTTCAGCAGCAGGGAAGAAAGCAAAGGGTCCAAGAATGGAGTCTGGAATTTGCCAACCGTCGATCAGAGGTTTTATGGATGATCTAACAGTGACAACAACTACCCACGTACAAGCAAGATGGGTGTTGGAAGAGCTGGATAAGTCTACAACATAGGAAAGAATGAAATTTAAACCAAAAAAGTCAAGAGGTTTGGTGATCAAGAAGGGAAAGGTGACCAATAGATTCAAATTACAGATACAAGGGGAGCCAATTCCTGCACTTGAGGATAATCCGATTAAGTGTTTGGGGATGTGTTTTGACCAGACACTTAAAGATACTGGTAGTATACACAAGCTGGTCGACCAAGCAGAAGAATGGTTGAAGCGGATCCAGAAATCAGAATTACCTGGGAAATTCAAAGTATGGGTGTACCAGTATGGGATGCTCCCTAGACTTATATGGCTTCTGACTCTGTATGAACTGCCCCTTACCACGGTGGAGGCAATGGAGAGGAGGATAAATAATCATTTGCGGAAATGGCTGGGAATTCCACCAAGTTTTACATCAATAGGCCTGTACATTAGATCTGGGCAGTTGCAACTACCAATATCTTCAGTGGTAGAGGAGTTTAAGATTGAAAAATGCAGGCTGGTAATGACCATAAGAGATTCTAAAGATAGGAAGGTTAGCCAAGCTGGTATTGAAATACGAACAGGACGTAAGTGGTCGGCAGAGGAAGTTGTAGAGAATGCGGAGAGCAGTTTAAAGTTAAGAGATATCATAGGAAACCCTTGTATTGGCAGACAGGGTCTAGGAACCAGCAATTTCCAGCAATGGAATAAAGCTAACATTAAAGAAAAACGAGACATGGTGCAAAAGGCGACTCGTGAGAGGGAGGACGAAGTTAGAAAGTCTAGAGCAGTGGAGCTGGGAGCACAGGGGGCGTGGACGAGATGGGAGCTACCGCAGAGAAGATTAACTTGGGCAGAAGTGTGGAGAATGGAACCATATCGTATCTCGTTTTTGCTCCGATCAGTATATGATACTCTACCTACACCAACCAACCTTTGTTTGTATGGCCTGAAAGAAGATCCGTTGTTTAAGCTCTGTGGTGAGAGGGGAACACTTTCCCATATATTGTCAGGATGTAAAACGGCTTTAATACAAGGGCGGTATAGGTGGAGGCATGACAAGGTTCTACAGGCGTTTGCACAGACAGTGGACCAAGAACGTCTCAAGAAACGACCACGCAGAATAAATAAACCTTCTTCAATTACTTTTGTCAAGATAGGAGAGAAAACACCAAACATAATGGAAACAAGGGAAAATATTCTACAATTAGCGCATACATGGGATTTTCAGGCTGATTTGGGGAAGAGGTTACAATTTCCTCAAGTCGTATACACAACATTAAAACAGGACGTAGTTCTGTGGTCTACTGAATCAAAGAAGTTAATAATGGTGGAGCTCACAGTCCCTTGGGAAGAGAATTGCGAGATGGCAGCTGAGAGGAAGAGGGCCAAATATCAGGACTTCCTGGACAGCTGCAAAGAGAAGGGATGGAAAACGTGGTTGTACCCGATTGAGGTCGGTTGCAGAGGGTTCCCAGCGCAATCAGTTTGGAAGTTTTTAACTGCCATCGGGCTATCAGGAAAGGAAAGAAAGCGAGCAGTAAAAAAAACTAGGAGAAGCGGAGAAGGCATCCTGCTGGTTGTGGATGAAACGAGAGGATATGAACTGGAGACCAAAGTAGAGAAGTAGTGTTAGGCCAACACTACTGACCCACCAACAAGAAGGCGTTACGATTAAGGGTTGAAACGCTGCGTGTTTGTTGGACACCGTCTGAGGATTTCTACATTGGTCAGTTTGTGATAAGCAACCTGTGATGAGCCATTATCAATGTGATTAGTCCTGCATTTGTGGAGGTGAGTGATGTAGTGGAAGAAAGAGGAAGAGCCTCAATATGTGGCATTTTAGATGTTATTTAAAAAGATAGAATCAGAGTAGATTTACAAGGTCTTATCAGGGATCCGGAACAGTGAAATTAATTTCACTGTAATGTTCCCTGGTCTTATCAAATAGTTACCGATAGTACTTTGTTATTAGAACCCGTGTTTTAGTCCAGTTATGAATATGTTTATGGTATATGAACTTACTGCAACTTGACCATTGGCGTCCATGATTTCTTCAAAGTTGTCACCATTAGAGCTGTAAAGAACTTTATATGACGTCACCCACTGGTCATTATTATGTCGACCTTGTGTAATTACTCCAGTTACCTTATACAAAGAACCTAAGTCAGCTTGAATCCATTGATTTTGGTCTTTGGGTCCAGCCGACCATGCTCCTGTACCAGAGCCGTCTCGTACGGTGTTAAGCCTCCCACGATGAGCGCCATGAAAACTGTCGTGTTCAGATGACGCTGTCAGTTTTTCTGGAGGAATTGTTCCGTCTTCGACCCCAAGAGCATCAAAGCAAAACGCTAAAAAATATTGGTCTTGATTTATATGTTACAATTCGAATTAACTCTCTCCTTCCAATATTACTCAGCATATTTTCAACATCAGACGTTTTTAAAACTTAAATTATCTATATTCTATACATTTACGTGCTACTGACAAAGGAACATTTCTCTTAAGTAATATTTCAGTTTAATATAAAAACTTTATAATTTGTTGTAAGGTCAGCATTTGAGTTAATTTATCATGGATGCTCACCAAATGTGTGTACAGTATTTCATAGCGTTCGTTGTTTGGTTAAATGAAATTGCATTTTTAGTTGTTTGCTTTTTAGCGGTGGTTAAATGAAAATGCATTTTAGTTGTTTGCTTTTTAGTATGTCATAGCGTTCGTTGTTTAGTTAAATAAAATTCCATTTTTAGTTGTTTGCTTTTTAGCGGTGTGTCTGTCTACATAAAGACACAAGTGAAAAGGAATGGTTCGTTGAAGATGTATGCTTCATACGATAATCAAATGCTCCGTATCTATTTGCATCAAGGACTAGTGCTGTCCAATTGGGCATGAGCAAAAATGTGAATAAAATTTTGCTTTAATCGGATTTAAATTCCCAACAAAACCTCAATGACTCACTTGGTTCAGGCGTCTGCATAGTAGACAGCAGAAGGTCCCGGCTTCACATCCCAGTTGAGGCAACTTTTTTCGCACTCGTATAGGCCTATATCCTCTTTTTTAACGTGCAAAATTGTCTACATTATTATTATGTCTATATATAATATATATATAT
>NW_022716546.1:827118-838187 GCF_011630105.1 Anneissia japonica
CTATATGTGTATGTATGTATATATATATATACTATATATATGAATATACTTATATATTCATATGTATACATACATACATATATATACGCGTATATATAAATATATATATATATATATATATAAATTGGAAACTTTCCGATGAGCTATGCTTGATACGATTATTGCAACATGCTCCTCTTGTTAATTTTTATCTCAAAAAAATATGACATACATAGATTTTAAAAACCAAACAAAAATGTACAGTACAGCATGAAACATTTTTTTAATATTAAATAAATTAAAAAAAATATAAAAATAAATGAAAAAACACCAAGTCGTTCATTAATGGAAAAAACTACTTTTAAAATTTAACAATAAATTTCAACTAGATCAAATAAAGGCAGAAAATAGCCTTTAAATTCATGCGTCTTACTGTTTACCGTAAATAGTAATATACCGCTAATTTTTATATTGTCATATTTGGTATTCTTGGCCATTGACGCCATTTTTGTACAACGAGCTGACACGACAAAGCCAAGCAAACACAGTCTGTCAAGAAACTACAAAAATGGATATCAAACTGTAGGATGGATATCCATTTTAGTCTAGAATTGCAATACCTTACAGCAGACACCAAATTTAGAAAACTTTCATGCCCAAAATGGAGAAAAGTAAAGATCACTTCTTTATATTTGAAAAAAAAAAAAAAAATCTGGAAAAAAAAAACTTTTTAGAAATGCCGCCGCTTTTTTCATTGAGCTATGGGCGAGAACTGAAGACCAAACAAACAACTTTAAGCCTAATGATGCGAATATTTTAGGTTGCACATTAGAAAAACAATGATAAATCCATCTTTTACCTCAAGAATGAATGTTTAAGGTATGAAACTTACTGCAACATGACCACTGGCGTCGAGGATTTCTTCAAAGTTGCCACCAGTACTGTGAAGAACTTTATATGACGTCACCCACTGATCTAAATCCTGTCGACCTTGTGTTATCACTCCGGTTACTTTCAACAAAGAACCGAGGTGGGCTTGAATCCATTGATTTTGGTCTTGGTAATAAGCGACCCATGATCCATAACCATTGTCGGACTCATGTACAGTATTCAGTCTTCCACGATCAGCTCTATGGTAATTGTCGATTTCAGATGATGCTGTCAGTTGAATTGTTCTGTCTTCTATTCCAAGAGGGTGAACGCAAGGCTCTACAAATATTGAAGTTGACTTTACATTGCAATTCGATTTGAAATCTTAGTTTTCCTGTTCAACGTTTTTTCAACAGTCGGATTCAATACTTAAAATATTAGACCAATTTATTTATTGTTAACGGTAATTAATAATAGTAAAATCCTAATACTGCGTTCTGTGTTTTTATTGTCAATGTTTCAACCCGATGTATTGTAATTATTTTCCTCACTGAAATAAAACTAGATTGAAATATAATGAAAAAAGAAAGAATTATAAATAAATATACATGGGTATAATTGTACTTGAGTTGCAAGAAAATTATTGTGGTGAAATACTATAAATAATAATGCTTTGATTGCATAAAAGCAGTATGGCACATCGTGTCTTTTAAAATTATTAACCATGAATTAGTATACAAACGATGTGTTTATTTTAAAATAAAATGAAGTTTTTTATTTGTATATAATACTTTTATTTGTTGTATTGGACGTAGATCTATTTGATGTAAACACCAAGGAATCACGAAATCCGAAGAAGACTCAGTGCCTACCACAAGTTTAGCCGACTGAGGTAAGCGGCTGCAGACGAACTATTCCATTCAAATCGACTCAGAAACTTGGAAAAGTCCATCATCCAACTCATGAGCATTTTTTTTTTCCTGGAGTTCATAGAAATTTTTAGTCTCTCTATAGTATTAAAAATGATAATATCTATATGTGACAGAGCCGAGAGTAAAATATAGTAACTTCAACATTACTCTACACTAGGAGGCAATCCGCACTTGTTTTTTCTGAAGAGTGTTCTTGAATACCCAAATTGACCATAATCCATCATTAGGTGTTAACTTCCTGCGCCTGGATGATATGCAATGTTATCCTGACTCCTTAAGTTCCAGTTGTCTTATTAAAGTGCATAAATTAAATAAATTTTGCTTATAAGAATTATAATAACTAAACATAATAATAATAATACTTGGGAGGTTTCGCACTCAAACACATACGGTTAGTGTGACAGATTTATGACGTCATAAGCTGGTTGCTATCCGACACGACACGCATATCTCGTTCACTACACGTACGTAAAAAATGCCTGGTCGATTGTTTACCCGAGCCGTGTCCTGTTTAGTTGGACATGGTATGACAAAGGAAAGAATGGTACGGCCGAGAGAAGAATTAATGCATGTAGTAAGTAGGATATTCAGGTATTCTAGTTTTGTCAACGTTAATTCGTCTTTATAATGTACAGTAAACATAAAAAGGTCAACAAAATCAATTTGATTTATGGCGCTTCCAGTCAGTTCAATCTTCGGTCACCATACCACTATGAAATACATAGTCCTATTGGTATGCATCCTAGCTGCTTCGACGATTTAAGAGGCGGCTAGTGAGAGGCAAATATTTTCCAAGGCACAATACTATGAATAATTTCATCATTTGGAAGGATATCTCACGAAATTTTACTAATAATTCTAGTTGCGAGATACATTGGATTCAACAGATTGTAATTTCTATACTGATCCCGAAAACCAAGATTCCAGTTGCAAGAATAAATAATCAATAATTCTACGCTCACGCTAGCCATTCGCCAACGGCAAATTTGAGATACCGTTTGGCGAAGAAAAAAATTGCATCGTTCGCCAAAATGGCGAATGCAAATTTTTATATACTGTAAACAATTTATCTGTCATAAATCTGTCACACTAACCGTATGTGTTTGAGTACGAAACCTCCCTATTATTATTATTATTATTATTATTATTATTATTATTATGTTTAGTTATTTTAATGCTTATAACTGTTACCAGGATAGGAAGCTGGCTGGTTTAAGCCGTCTAACTTGAATTAGCCTTATGTGTGGTATTGTTATGCAAATGAGCCAGATAAGCACAATCTGCACATGCTAAAAAAAAATAAAACTTTCCTTAGCCACATCATGGCCACACTGCGTATCGGCTAGGCGTACAGCTAGGCCTAGCTGGGAATTACGGTAGGTAAAACAAAGCAAAATAAGGGTACTAATTTCACTTGGCATGCAAATCAATCCTACTTACACACTTAAAAACAAACTAGTCTGCCAATAAAATCACCTGCAAGTTAAGATATAAGGAAAGTATATCTACAAATTTGATTTTAAATTGATATGATTAGCTAGAGTAGACCCGGCCTAGGTGATGTCTAACCGCTTATAAAAATGCAGAAAAAAGACCCAAAACAAATTAGAATGAAGTTATCAACTAACTAGTGCATTAAAATTATTCATATACTTACTACTTACCTATATAAAGTTAATATGTATTGCTCACAAACGCCAATATTTGGATTTTAATACGCCTATTCCATCTTGAACTGATGACAAGCAGCCTAAGTCAGCGGTGCGTAACAAACAAAAATAAGATAAACTAAGCCTAGCTGCTGTACGCCTAGCCGATACGCAGTGTGGCTAAGGAAAGTTTTGTTTTTCTGAGCATGTGCAGATTGTGCTTATCTGGCTCATTTGCATAACAATACCGTTGGTAAGCAAAACACCAGGTAGGGTCTATTGTACAGTACTTGAAATAGCTGCAGTCTCTTGTAATGCCAAAAAGTGAGACACTGAGGTGTGGCGCCAGGATTTGCCCGACGGGGGTGGGGTGGGGGGCGGTGACCCCGACGAGGTGTCAGATTTCCCCGACGAAAGCAAAGTGGGCGTGGTCGAGCTTCGATTAAGATGTTCCGACAGTGATGCCCCCGAAAATTTCGATAATTTAGGGGTTTCAAAAGCTTATTTAATCGATTTTAAAGTCTACTAATATGTAAAAAGTAGGCCTACATATAATAATTTTTTCTCCCCGACGAATTGTGTTTTTTTTCTCCCCGACGGGGGGGGGGAGCTCTCCCTGACGGGGGGAACCTGCACACCGCCCCCCCCCCCTCCGCTGGCGCCACCCCTGGAGACACTCTCTACTCCCAATTTGAATTAGGCCCTAGCTAAGGCCTGGGCGAACCACTACGCCTAGCCTAGAACAGGTCCGGTAGCCGTCGCGACGGCCCGACGCGTCGGGCCCACATATCGTAAACGATCGTTTTTGTTTTGTTTGTTCAATCATTTATATTATTATTACCGCATTTACAACTGGTTACAGATGAATAAGCCATAAATAAGCAAGAAATTCATTTACGGAACCGTTTTTGTAAAATTTTATTGGTTTTTAAATTTGGCTAAGCATTTTCAATTTGGCGAAAAAAGTTAAAAACCTTTCGCCATTTTTTGCGAAAGAAAATTTGACCGCAATTAATTCTTATTCGGCTGGACCTATACTGTAAAGCAAGAAAGACGTCAGCTTTACATATGCAAATACACATCACTTACACCCAGACATACACCAGCATACACCCGAAAACATGCATTTGTAACTGAAAGACTATAAACTCGATTTCCCGACACGACAACCACTGCACTACAATTATAAAATCGCAGGAGATATTATACCTCTATGGAAATAGTTTATTGAGAGTTGGAAGTATGTAGTTACTTCATAGTACGAAACAGTTGCAAACTATGTTGTATGCGATTGAAATAGTACTGATTGAACGTAAGTTATAAGGCCAACTCAACTAATGGAGAAATAAGTTCATCATCATGCCATTTACAAGGGCATGATGATGTCATATTACACCCGAATATGAACATATTCAATTTTTTTGTCATATACAATTTGATAGTGTGGACATTCCTTTAAGGTAATAGTTCAAATATATTTCATTACTTCGGTTTCGAGTATAGCCCTGCCCCTTGGATTATGTTGCTAAGTCTCATTTACCCTAGACACGATCACGACAACGACACGACACAGATGCGCGTTCTCTGCATACGTAGATTTGGCCAAATTGCGTTCCAGAATCTACTCGACGAGGTGATTTTAACGTTCACGCATGCGCAGATTACTTTTAGTGAAGTCACTACGTTTTGCGGCCTACCGTCGTCGTGCAATCGTAAGCTCCCTAATTTTATAGTCGTGCCTAGTGTAAATGTGGCTTCAGTTGGACACTCCCAAATCCTGGTACCCTTCTGGTTGATCAGTTGTGTAGCTTTATTAACACTTTGGAAAGGTCCATTACTTTAGAACCTATCTACATTCATCTATGTTATTTGGTTTTTTTTTTTTTTATCTCTTGTTTACTGTAACTAGTACACTGGTTATAGTAATAAAAAATATTAGGCCTATTTAGGCTTTACACAATGATTCACAACTTGATTACTTTCTCAGTTGTTTCTTAGTTCTACTCACCGGCAGATGAATATATAAGCAATGTTATTAAATAGTACCATCGAAGACGGAGATAATCATTCGAGTCATGCTTGTCTGCTAAAGTCGTCGTGAATATATAAAGAAAATGTATGTAGTTATGATCGATAATTACGTGTTTGTATTTTGTATTTATAAAATATACTCACCGGCAAATGAACATCCAAGCAATGTAATGATACCGAACAATGAGAGAAACGTACGATACATCTTATCAGTTAATAGTAAACGCAAAACTGAATCGTTTATCTAACAATAACACCAAAGTAAAAAGCAACATTTTATAGACTCGTCAAACCTGATCAATAATTTCGTTTCTGTGTACTTGAATTAGATAGGTCTATTGATCTTTGAACAATACATATTTGATATGTATGGGTTCGTTCAATAAATTGTTCCTATATATAGAGACGTAAGTACTGCGTAACATAATCATCTGCAGTGCAAGTAAGTAAAAGTAAGCAAGTTAGTAAGTAAGTAGACACAGATCTATTGAACTTGAAGCTTTGAATAAATAAACAATTATTATGCACCAGTGTCCACCAAGAAGACACTCATGTTCAAATTAACGATTTATAATTATAATTTGTGACTTCGTCTGTCTTTTTAATGTTTTTAATAAATTTCATATTTAATATTGCAATATTTTAATAATGATTTGTAAATTTTTAATTGCCAATTTTATATCTTTGTAATTTTATATTCAGTCTTTCAATTTAGCGTGTGTTGTAACAGACTGTTTTGTATTTGAGCTTCTTTTATGCAATAAAAATATACCCAAATACCAGTACGCGATGTTCGTTTAATATGGCAGGCAGTTATACCCCTGCTAAAGGAGGTTATGTATTCACCGCCGTGTGTTTGTCTGTTAGCAAGACTACTAAATTGTACAAACTAACGAAAGGATGATCATAACATTCACTAAAATGGTACATAATCGGAGAAAGAAATGGTTACATTTTGGGAAGAAATGGTCAAAGGACAAGCTCAAGGTTATGCGTGGAATTTTGAGTTTTTACCCTGAGTATAAAAGAAAGGCGGCTTCGTAAATCGTGTATCCACGGTATTAAAGCATTTGAATGGTTCAAATTATTATCTGAGCCACAGTCGATGTTCTGTCCGTATTGAGGATGAAACCGCCAAAGGCTGATCTAGGCCCTTATTCTATTCTCATAAAAAAAAATCTTGACTTACATGCAGATGATATTCAGATAATAAAGTATTCTCATTCAGAATCCAACCAAAATGACCTCGATCACCCTAAATCAAAAATCCCATCTTGTCTTGATGATGTTCTTGCTTGGTTGAATACTAATCTATTAAAAATAAATAAAAGAAAACAGAACTCGTACCGTCCAGACCAGTGCTTTCCCGAAGATCATCAACATTCTTCGGTGCACTGAGGATAAAGTCCTAATTTATCTCCTGCAGAGTATATAAGTACACTTAGTAATCTTTAAACCTTTGAGAGCAGTAGTGAAAAAGCATTTTAGGTAATGAAAGTAATTTAATCAGATTTTGAGCTATTTTAACGAAAGAATGGTTTGCAATGGTTTTCCCTTCAATTTCAACGACAATTTGACTCTCTTTTTCTTTTTTTCATAACCAATATCTTTAAGTAATTGCCACAATTTCTTGGGATTATCTTGAATTTTATTAACTTGATTTAAAAGATGATGCTTTTTTTACCTTTATTTCGATAATACTTTGTTTAAATAAGTGATATAAGTAAGTATACGCTAGTACTGACGCATATACCCATGTTACATATATATACTGTATATATATCACAAATATAATTATATATATATATATATAATAAAATTAGAATAACATGAAAACACCACAATTTGTATAGACTAAATTTAACCTAGGCAAAATGTATAAGCATGCCTATGATACTGAATAAAGCGCTAATGTATCACAAGGACGTATTCATATTCATTGGCTCCGTCAGTCGCAAACGACTATGGATAAAATTTCTCAAATAGAAAGGCACTTTTGGACAATTTGACTTTTCACTTATTAATTTTGCAAATTTTAAGAGTTTAATTTTATGTTTATTAAATTGATTAACTAATTTTCTTCAATTTCATTTTCATTATAATTTCCATTTACAAGCCCTCTCGTGACTAATAAGACCAATTCTAGCAGAACAAGTTCTACCACAATATCGACAATCTAACGTTTGCACTACGTCATAATCTGTTGTATACTGCTTCCTTTTCCTTCTTTCTATTCTTTCTGCATTTTCCTTTCTGTAATCTTTCTCAAATGATGCTAATCCATCAGCTACACTTGCTTTCCAAGACTCTCTATCACAGGCTATTGCTTCCTATGTTTTCAGGTTCATCCCAACAGCTATAAGGTCTCTTTTACAGTCATCCACGAACCTTAGTGTTGGCCTTCCAATTGGTCTATTCCCTTGAGCAGTTTCACTGTATAGTAAAGCTTTTAGAATTCGGGAATCTTCCATCCTACACACATGACCAAGCCATCGAAGTCTACGTTGTTTTAATAGAGTAAACATAGATTACATGCCACTGGTTTCTAGTACCTTATTGTTGGTGATCTTATCTTGTCCAGATATGTTAAGTATCCTTCGAAGGCAGCGTAGATGAAATATATTCCATAATTTTTCTTGACTTGCATACAAAGTCAAAGCTTACAACGCAGGCTTGATATACCATGATTTTTACAGATGTTTTTAACCTTTTGTTTTTCCATACTCGGTATGCAAGTCTACCCATGGTGGTTGATGCTTTGCCAATTCTTGTGCAGATTTCCTTCTCCAAAGAGGCATCATCAGTAACAGTTGAACCGAGATACACAAAGCTTTCAGTAACTTCCAAAGATGTGTTATACAACAAGATGTTGGGAGCTTCGTTCACACCTTGGGCTAGAATCTATGTTTTAGGTTGGTTAATTGACAAACTAAACTCTTTGCAGGAGTTGGAAAAAGCATCCATCATAACTTGCAGCCCTTCGCCAAGTAGATCACAAAAGCAAGCATCGTCAGCATATAACAGTTCTCTCAGCAAAAAATCTCTGGTCTTTGTCTTAGCTTTCAGCTTAGATCTATTCGAGGGCTTGCCATCCATTCTGCAACTCAGATGAATACCAGATTGAAAGTTGGCGAATGCATGCATTAGGACCACTTCAAAGAAGATTCCAAATAATGTAGCGATGAGGAGCTGTAGGAATACACTGTTAATTGATTGATTAATTTTGCCGTTAGGGCCAAATTATACTTTACTGCCAGATCAATTGTACAGTATGATACATTATCAATTAACCTTTTCGAGTTTTAGTAACCAATCAGAACAATGGACAGTGGACGCAAAAAAAAAAACCCCAAAAAACACTGGGCAAGATTCCAATAGAAGTCCTATATAATATACACATGTTTAAATTTAAAGCCTATATATTTTGGCAATTTGAATAGCACACTCATTTTGGGTTTGTGCACTCTTGTATTCATAATCAGTGTACCTCGTCGCACAGGGCTGACCCAAGCCATGTTTGAGTCTGTCGTGTGTTTCATTCTTGAAATCATGAGCTGCACTGATGAGATCTAACAAGATCGAAACGGTACTGTCTGCAGGTTGGAATATTTACGCTCCTTTACATTGTGCTGCTAAGGTAGTACATTGTTTTGTAGAGCACTCTTATTTTAAGATGGTGCATTGTTTATGTAATACTATTTTGCAATTTGCATAGCACACTTATTTTGGGTTTGTGCACTCTCGTATTCATAATCAGTGTACCACGTTAAAGGGCTGACCCAAGCCATGTTTGAGTCTGTCGTGTGTTTCATTCTTGAAATCCTGAGTTGGACGAGAACTAACAAAATCGAAACGGTACTTTCTGCAGCTGTCTCTTATACACATCTAGATGTGTATAAGAGACATATATATATATATACACGAAAGAACTACTTTTTTATCTGTCTGCTATATGAACGCGTGTTTGTGTGCTTATACATGGTTTTGCCAAGAAGTGTAACAAAACATACTGGCATCAATTTCACAGAGATAAAAGTGGAAACTGTTTGGTCGAGTGGTTAGGAGAGTGTTCTCCACTCTGTTGATCCCAGGTTCGAATTTTATTTATTTGTTTTTCATTATCTTTTATTTAATTGTCCGTACTAAACTGAACATTTTATTACTGATGAAGCTATTTAGGTTTCAGCACTGCACTGAATACATTAAATTACTAGTTAGAAACGTTCCCACAAGTTCCCACCGTTGGTTAAAAAAATTAGAATTATTTGCACTGTACCGCGATTTGACCTCCTTTATCAACATCATTATCATCAATTATCTTAATTCTCATCTTCCATCATCATCTTCATCATCATCGTCGTTCATGAACACACATATAGGCCTACATACAAAACCACACGACCCTCACACCCTTACCCACCCTCGCATAATATACAAGACATACAGGTACATGTAATAAGAGTGATGTTTTGCCCTACTTGACGTGTTTTCGTGCTGAACATTCAGTACGTTCCGAATATACTCAGTACGTTCCCAAATACTTGAGAAGAAAAATCGCATGTAATTCGAGTGGGAATCAAACTTACGGTTTGGTTGTTGGTTCGATTTCTACCGAAAGATGTACAAGAAAACAGAGGAACTTAGATATTGAATTGCTATATATTTATTGATTGAACCACCACATGTTCGGCCTTCGTCACAAACAGGACTGGTGGTAATTAAATCAAAAGTCGAACGATGATATAAAATACAAACGTTTGGAAAGGTTAATTTATAAAAATAAATAAGAAAACATATCGCACATAATTTAGAACAACAATTTACTCTATTAAAGTAACGGTAAGGTGTATGTTATGCATGCATTAATATTTTTTTTTTTTTACTTCACGTGCGATAGTAGCTAACAAAGGGAAATCTTTACTTTACATGCGTTAGCTACCACAGAAATCACTTAAACAACGGCTTACTTTAAAAACATTACTGATAATAATAATGAAAACAACAAAAATTAACATCAATAACTATGACAGTAATATCGAGTTACAGTATCATTAGCTAACAAAAGCAAATAAACGTATATCTAGACAGACCATTGAACATAGCCTGGTTCTCACGAGAGCCCTAGTATCCGGATCGGGAACTAACCGTTAACGCTAACCGTTAGCACCTGCGTGAGAACGCCCCATCAGTTAGTGTTAACCGTTAGCGGTATCCGGATACCGCTAACGGTTAGCAAGCGCTATCGGTTAGCACGCGTTGAGCGCGTTTCTATCATCAACCAATCAGACGTACGCGTTTACAATTTCCAGTTTTTTATCGGCCAGAATAGTCGATCATCATATTCTTGGTATCCGGATCGGGATCTTGTCGTATGGACGCACGGCAGCTAACGGTTAGCAGGATCCGGATCCTGCTAACCGTTAGCTGCCGTGTGAGAACATAGCCTATAACTACTTTCACCGTGTATGTAAATTACATGATACACTTATCCTAACAGCTGACAAAACAGATTATTCAAAACTTTAGAAAGCTAAATAAGAAAGCGTGATATATATATATATATATATAGGCTATATATATATATATATATATATATATATATCACACG
>NW_022716546.1:838504-846857 GCF_011630105.1 Anneissia japonica
TTCGGGCATCGCCCTTTATCAGGTTTTCATCAAACAGTAGATGCCTCAAAACATTATATGAATTAGGAATGTATTTTTAGGCTGGAATAGTGAAGCATGTATTTTTAGAGGGCATCAAATGGCTTTACTATTGCTCATTATTTCAAATTAAAGAGCCATACTATCAGTGATTAGGCTAGTTAATCTTAAGTACCAATTTCACATTTACTAAGCCTAGAAGGTGTCCCGAGTGTATCCGCCAAGTCCTCTAGCCTTAGTAGATTTGAAATTGGTGCATAAGAATATTAAGCCTAAGTCGCTGATAGTATACATCGGTAAATTAAAGTTGTAAGCCACAGGAAGCCATTTTGATGGGTTTTTTGTTGTGGTTGTTAAGTCCGAGTTTACATTCAGTTTCGCTTACAATAATTACCGTTCTTAAATTTAGTTCAAAATAGTTAAGTCTAAGTTTACATTCGATTTTGCCTACATAATTACTGTTTATTACATTTTATTTCAAAATAGTAGTGGGCTGCTCTTTTGTACGACGGTGACGACAAAATTCAAATTTGGAAAACTGGGTTTGGCAAACCAGGTTTCGGCCAACTGGGATTTCATGTTTTCGGTGAACTGGATTCGGCAAACTGGGTTTTCGGCAAAGTGGGATAAATTCGGCAAACCGTGTTTCAACAAACTGGATTTTAACCAAATGGGATGATACCATGAAAATTTGATCGTCTGGATATAGCATTAAGGAAAAAGATGATGTGAGGCAAATATGATATAATTATTCAGAAATGGGAGAGGAAGACGTTCAAAATAATTATTGTTTAAAGGTTTGCAATAAGTAAGTTTTTAGTTGTACTAGATAAATGCCAGATGTTTGGCGGATTCAGAGATTTAAAATGGAGGTTGCTCAAGACGAACATTTTGCAAATTGAGGGACAAGACAAACTCATTCCCCGGCCAACATGGTTTTGGGCTGAGATACGAAATGTGATGGTGCTTACACCTCATATGCCTTTAAATGGCAGTCTCAGATTTAACTTTGACCGTATTTTGTTTTAATTCTTGACTTCACTAAGAAGTAATTCGCAAATTCTCGTCGCATGGATTCCTAGGATTCAATTTGACCTAATCTCTACGTGACAGAGAACGTAGAGGTCACGCATGAGTAAATCCATTCTCCGTCACGTCGTTGCTCGAATCGAAATCTCCCTATTAATTATGGGCTCCATATATTGGAAACTATTCAAATGATGAGCTATAGAATCGACTTTCTACACGCATGATGTTTTAGTATGTTGTCTTATTTCTAAAACAACTGAAGTTTACAAGTACTGTAGTTTCAAATACAAAGTAGAATTATACTATAACACATAGTTTACTTATTTCATATCAGACATCTTAATAACATTACGAATGTTATGTGTCACATCAAATGCTCGAAATATTTAAACTAAAGCTTTAACAGAAACGACTTAAAGCGATATTCTAGTTCATGTAAATGGTCTGCATATCTCTTCAGTTGATGTAAAGACATAAAAGTCAGAATCTTCCGCATCATCCAGTTCTGAACTTTGACCTGTACTACTGCTCAGTATACACTCGTTTGAAAAACTACTAAACGAAAATGAAACACACGATTCCAATCTACCGCATTCCAATGAGCATGCGCCAGAACTCCGTGCATAGAAACTCCCGACTACTTGTCCGGCTGCCGGTGATTTGTTTATTTTGAATATGGAATAGCTTTCAGAGATAATACTCGGAGCTGTAATACAAATCAATAATATAAACCGTATCATCGGCGACTATCACTGTGATAATGATAATTATTAAGGTAAAATGTTCATAAAATTATTAGGCCTATTAATAATTGATAATCGATAATACTGATATTAAAATATTATTTTTTATAATGATAATAATATAAATATTAATTAAGTCTGCAATAATAATAATAATAATAATAATAATAATATGATAATGATAATGATGATGGTGGTATTTCTCTTTTCGTCGCAAATGCACATATATTCATAATCTTCATTGTTTTTCACACGTTTATCAAACATCGTTCATAATGTTAAGTAATATATGTTATAATTAAAGTTATATCCATAGTTTTAACAATTTTAAATTTTCTCTTTTAAAACGTGTGTGTGTATATGTGTATATATACTGTCTCTTATACACATCTAGATGTGTATAAGAGACAGGTAGTGGGTATATACCAAAACCTGTAAAAAGCTTAATTACCTGAACAACCGAGAACTTCAAATTGTAAACTTATATTATGCCAACATTTTTTTTCTGCCCTTACCTTCACACACGTACCCAAACTCATCATCGCAACTTCTGTAACTCATATCACCATTCGTGTCAATGTGAAAGCAGTCGCTGTTCTCTGGGTCGTCATTATCAATAAACTCGTTGTAGGTCGGTTGTTCGTATGTCAGTCCTTCCGCCAAAATGTCGTTCATCCCCGTCCATGGCGATGGGAATGGATTGAAGGTTGATGCTACAGCAGTGAAGTAAGCTAGCTCTTCTTCCGTGTTGATCGTAATTAACCGTGAAGAGAAACTCTCACACATTGCTTTTGCGTCGTTCCATGTTGTCGGATCACTGACAAACTTGTAGCAGTGATGATTGTACAGTATTGCTTCAGCTGAAAGCAACACCAGACATATTTTATTAAAAATTTAATCACACTGTATTGGGTTAATTGGCATTGTTGATACTTGCCTTTTGGGATTATGAATATGACCCATCGTGACGAAACGCTACTCAGAGTTGCAACGCGTAGAACGGAGTTATGGTTCGACACTGAGGATTTACTCAGATATACACAGCCAAAGCATGTAAGAATTATTATGACAGATTATGACCTGAAAGCTACCTCATCTTAACCCTTGAGCTACAATGTGTAACTGTATGGGAAAAGGCATCTGAAGTTGGATCAGTGCCTGTATATTGTTACTTCACTGTGGTCTTACAGTTTGACACTCTTCTTGATAGCTAGAGGTTTCAGGTTCTAATCTCACACTGGTAACTTTTTCATGAGAATTGTGTAAAGCTATGCTTGATACGATTAAAACATCCTATGTTCATATATTCAAGCACTGTTATTACATGTATAATTTAATCTTTTTCGCCAAACAAAAAAATGTTCAATTCAAACAATGAAAATCACATCAGACCTAAATCAGAGATGAGATAATAAAAAAGGAAACTGATTGTTGTTTCTCATTGGATAAGGAAAAAATACACGCAACACAGATAACTATATTTTATAACAGAAGAAAACAAAATAATTCTATTTAAGTTTCAAAATGTTCATTAAAACATGTGCAGCGCACATAAGGAGAAACGCGAAATTCCAAGGCAGTCATTCTGTACCAAATTCAGGTAAATTAACTCCTTAAGAATAGTTTCTCGCCACCTCCTTCGAGATGTAATTTCCATTACTGTACTTCTAAACGCTTCCAGGTTCCACTACAAAAAGCCGATAATTGGGAGTTTCCTATTTATTATTCTTTTAAAACTAGCCTTATATTTTATTGAATATAGAAATGTAGAAGATCAATTGTTCAAACTTAACATTAGGAAAGCTTGTGGCCCTGGTCAAATACATTCCAAAACTCTGAAATCGTGCACCCAGTCTGATACACCCAACAGCTAGCAGTACCCTTTACTGAACTTTCCACCCTTAGAAAAATTACACAGAGTGAAATACTATGTTTTCACACAGTGAACACATAGTTGTGTACTCTGTGGTTTCCACTATGTGGTACTAAAGCACATAGTGTACACCATGTGGGCACTATGTGGGAACACTGTGATTTCACTATGTGTTTTGACTATATGGTTTTACACTATATGGACACTCTGTGTTTTCACTATGTGTTGACTCTATTGAATATGTGTAATTCATGATGTTTGCACTGTGTGGAACACGGAGTGACCACAGTGTCATAACACACAGTGACCACACTATTGCCACAGAGTAATCACACTTTCAACACGGAGTGATCACTCTGTGTGGACAGTGCGATCAGGGTAATAACACTGTCAACACAGAGTGATCACCCTGTCAACACATAGTGATCACACTGTAACACAAAGTGATCACACTGTCAACACAGAGTGATCACACTGTCAACACAAAGTTATCACACTGTCAGCACACAGTAAGTCACACTGTCAACACAGAGTGATCACTCTGTCAACACAGAGTGATCACACTGTGTTGACAGAGTGATCACTCTGTGTTGACAGAGTGATCCCTCTGTGTTGACAGAGTGATCACACTGTCAACACAGAATAATCATATTGTCAACACAGAGTAATCACACTGTCAGCACACACTCCACACTGTCAGCACATACTTCTCAGTAAATATAAATAATTTCCTGCTAACAATGCTAACTGCATTGTCTTGATTGTAACATGCAATTATAATATAATACGAACACACTAGTCTTAACAATCTGAAAATGAAACACCACATAAGAATAGCAATATAATGATATAAACAATGTAAACATTTATTGAAGGTTTGTGGGTACTTCTTTCAGGAAATTGTAATCGGATACTATTGTCATAATATCGGTTTTTAAAGTTCATTGAAGAAAAAAACATTCAAAATTCAACTGTTGGAAGATATAGTCCTGAAAAAATACACAAAAACGACTAATCCAACAAGTTTAACTTTTCATTTTCTCTTTAGATGCCGAGTATCTTTACATTTGATTCCCATCTTGTTTCCAATTATGTCAGTGCTCATCACGCACACAATCTGTAAGGACATAAATGACAAAAATATCAATAATTAGCAACATTTACTAAAAACCTTTGATTGGAATAATAATTTCTACAACAGTAGACGTCCTTTTTTTATAAACAAATAATTATAAAAGATTGGAGAGTTCAAACATATAAATTCTGATATGTGAATTATTAAAAAAAAACCATTGATGGGTTATTCAATTTTCCAATACTTTATAATTACAATACAGTACAGTTAATAAATGACATTGTATTATGTTTAAAGTTCTAAATTAAGGACACTCCGATATGGAAAATTTATAGTTTTGTGCCATACTTTTTATGATACAGGTATAAATATTCTGCATCATTAGACAACTGAAAAAAGGTTACTTGTTTAAAACTTCAATTATAAGAAAGTATAAAGCCATGTATTTTCTATATATTATAAGTTTCAAAACGAGTTCAATTAAAATCTTCAATAGATAAATAAACGTCGACAATGTATTACTCACTGATTATGGCATTCACTTTTTGTTGTTCCAGAATGGGCTGGATTTTGTCTTCGTCGTTTAGTCGATGGCCAGTGATTAAACTAGTTACCATTTCTTCTGGGGTAAAATTTAATTAATTTTAATAATGTAGCAATATCTTAAACTTTGACTACTCTAATTTAAATTAAAACAAATATTTATTTGGCTTGATGACTTTCAGTTGAAATTTGATAATATTTGATTGTGTCCTTTTTAACGGAATGTGAATAACAGATATTGTTGGTGAAGTCACAATGAAGGTCAATGGAATTCGATTTTGTATATATTGTTGTAATGAAATTAATTGTAATTAAATTGAAAAAAAAAATGACATTATATATGCACAGTATTTTAGGAAAAAAAAAATAAAATTATGAATTAAAAATATTATATAGCCCTAGGCCTAGTACAATGTTTTATTCAACTTACACTGTCTGTCCGATTTGGATGGTGACGTACTGGTCAGGAGTTGTACTGTCAGATACGCATCCGGTGCAGATTGACGAAGAAAGGCATTCAACTACATAATTGCAGCTTCAACATGTACATACAAAGCTGAGAAGATCAAATGACATTTTTGCCAAATACCGTGTTATTAAATACAATAACAATAACTGATGAACCGAGAAGAAAGAAAGCTTAACAAAACAGTTATTTCCTTTGGAGTTATCAGATACAAAGATAAAACTTAAAAAATCGGCAAGCCCTAATTAATAAATAGTTAGCCTAGGCTTTGGCCTAGTGGCCTCACCTAGGACCTAGCCTAGTTCACGCCTAGGCCTGGTCATACAATACAAGATCCAGGCTTACCCTATCCTAGGCCTACCAATCCTAATCAAGTCTTAGTTAAAATGAATAAAATACTGGCAACTGCCTAACAAATAATTATTAACTTAACTTTAACTGGATTTATAACTTACCGTCCTTAATGATATCGTTAAAATTAACTAACTATTCCCCAGTCCTAGCCTAGAAAACTAAAAGTAAACTGACAGAATAGGCCTAGGCCTAGGCTAATAAATCAAAACTTTAGCCTACCGTTTACTGCAACCACAACCATTCTTTGGCATTTTCTGTCAGTCAGGATCTCCATGATCTAGGCAAAGAACCTTGGTGTGATCCTGCAACATGTCAACCCCGGTGCACTAGAACCCAAATTCATAGGCCTATTGCTAATAGGCCTAGGTTAGTTTCGATTCTTTAGCTTGCAAAAAAAAACTGGCGAGCGGGAGCAAGTGTCAGTGGCTGAAGCTGTCGATGTGGTTCGCATGGTAAGCGCGTAACCATTACGCAACGGCACGTAACACAGGCACGCGAAAAATACTCTCCCACTGGTAGCTGTCAATCATACCAAACAAATATACACACAGAGGGAAATATCAACCTACGGGAAAAACGACCCTATACAACAGTATGAGGGAATAATAACTGGAAAAGAAGCGAAAACACCTGGTCACAGCATGTGTTCACACTGTGGGCTACTATGTGAATTTCAAACTGTTTCCTGTGTAAAAACACACTGTCACAGTGTTTTCACACCTATTATGTGAATTGTTCATACGGTGGTTATGTATAAAACACACTGTGGTCACTGTGTGTTCACACTTTGGACAACCACGCCTTAATAAGGCGTACGTACGCCTTAATAAGTCGTACGTACGGGTTACATAAGGCGTACGTACGCCTTAATAACCCATAAGGCGTACGTACGACTTATAAGGCGTACGTACGGGTTAGGGAAATAGAATAAAAATTCATCAAGTCACTTAAACAGCTTTGTAGAAAGCCGACGTTTGATGGACACCACTGGAAGTTTGTGTGTGTTTATTTGTATATTTATGTATTTAAATATTATATAATTACCTGAGCATCCAAGAACTTCAAATCTTAAACTTATGCGAGCGTACCAATTGGTCGGATGGATTCTGATGAATTGGGCGTAGACAGGATCATGGAACATGTTTGTCACAGCCGTGTTTCTATCGGAGTTTCCATTAAACACCTTAATATAAAATATTTATGAATGTATATATGAATATATATATATCTATCTAAATGTATGCATATATATATATGTATATATATATATTTATATATGTATATATGTGTATATATATATGTATATATATGTGTATATATGTATATAATATATATATTATATTATTTAATTATTATTTATACATATAAGGGGGACTGATGTCTTTATCGCTGTTACAACAACCAATCCACATTGGTTTATCACTATGCGACATTATAGTTAGTCCTCAGTTAATAGAAGGTATCAACATTTTGTTTAATTGTTCAGCACAAATAATTATACGGTCATTAGGCCTCGGTGCAATGAATTGAGCACTTTCGTCTTCATGATCTGGTTCAAACTACCATGCAGATTATATATATATATATATATATATATATATATATTTATATATATATAAAAACATACTGCAACTTGACCATTGATGTTGATGATTTCTTCAAATTGGTCACCATCAAGGCTGTAAAGAACTTCATATGACGTCACATACTGATCTGCATAATCCTCTCGTCCTTGTGTGATTACTCCCGTCACCTTTAACAAAGAACCCAAGTCAGCTTGAATCCATTGATGTTGGTCGTCTTGTAGAGTCACCCATGCACCCACGAAAGAGCCTTCTCGTACGGTGTTAAGCCTCCCACGATCAGCTCCATGGTAACTGTCTCTTTCACTTGATGCTGTCAATTGTTGTGGAGGAATTGTTCCGTCTTCTACCCCAAGAGGTTGACCACAAGGCTCTGAAAATAGTGACGTTTACTTTGACTTATGTTTCAATCTGAATTTTAAATCTACGTTTTAATGCTCAAAACATTTTCAACAGTCAGATCAAATATTTCAAATATTCGGCATATTGACTTATATATTTAATGCTTGTGGTACAACACGTAGAAAGGTATGAAAAGAACTGTTGTTTGTTGATAATATGTCAACAGATATGCAGATATTCTCCTGAAGATCTATCTATCTACCAACCTGCCTACCTACCTACCTACCTACCTACCTACCTACCTACCTACCTACCTACCTACCTACC
>NW_022716546.1:847381-860992 GCF_011630105.1 Anneissia japonica
CTCTCAACGAATGTAGTCCTGTAAATAAATGAATAAAGAAATTGTGTAATAAAATGCCTCTGGCGGGACTCGAACCTGCGACCTCTCGCTGTCAAGGCGAGTGTCATAACCACTAGACCACGGAGGCTTCATGGTTGAACAGATTCAAATACCACCAGATACACTCTATTACACAGAGGCATTTTATTACACAATTTATTGCACCTATTTGTTTCTAGCCGTACCTATTGTGTAATAGAGTGTATCTGGTGGTATTTGAATCTGTTCAACCATGAAGCCTCCGTGGTCTAGTGGTTATGACACTCGCCTTGACAGCGAGAGGTCGCAGGTTCGAGTCCCGCCAGAGGCATTTTATTACACAATTTCTTTATTCATTTATTTACAGGACTACATTCGTTGAGAGGGAGTCCTATTGTTTGTCATGCTTTTTATTTACAAAATCCAAATATAAAATGATATACGGCTTTTAAGAAATTATATGATTGTTAGATGCCACCATTTATTTACAGGTTTTCATTTATCATTTATTTTATTAAGAAAATTATGATCCCTAGTATATATATATATATATATATATGGTCATGGTTTTATTTATTACAAACATATTCTTTCACCATCAATACAGATTTAGGCCCTTCTTAAATGTTCCTTCTATTTGAGTTGGGACTATTATGTGTTCAATAACTTAGAAGGTATAGGACAAGCACATGTTGTTACCCTCAAAATGCGCGCGAAGCGCGCAAAATTTTGGAATAATTTCGATACTGATATACTGATTATAAAACCAAAAAATCATTCAGAAATTATTTGAATACATTTTACTTAGCTAGTTATCAAAAAAGTACTGAGTACTAATAAAGTCTTATTGCGCAAACTACACATATTTTTTTTTCTATATTACCTATTATTATTATTATTATTATTATTATTATTATTATTATTATTATTATTATTATTGTTATTATTATTATTATTATTATTATTATTATTACTACTACTACTTTATGTACTTCAAGTGTATTTGTTTGTTTTTTTTTGTTTTGTTTTGTTTTCTTTCTAATTTGTGGTCACTGTGAGACAAGTCTTGCTTCTAATTCTGATCCCAGTAATGGTCTTATTATTATTATCATTATTATTGAACATAAAAAAGTTTATTATGTATTATGTACTTCATAGTATCTATTACTATAATTATTGTAATTTTCTTCTGCTTTTACCATTATGCAATAAATGTTATTGAATCTGAATCTGAAAGTTAAACGATCTACCTTTCTTGTGTTTGAAACTACTAAGCCTATGTGTTTAAATAACTTAAAAGGCAAACCCTAAAAAGTGTGCCAAAAATTTTGTGTTTTTAATTCTGATTTTGTCGGAATTAATCAAAACTCCCTAAACATGTGCAATTTTATGAGGAATTGGCCTACTTAAACAAGAAATGCGCGCGAAGAGCGAAATGAGAATATCTGGCAGCTTAGATCAAAGGAGCTATTAAAAAAATCCTAAAAAAATGCTCGCGAAGCGCCCAAAAAAAATGTGTTTTGAATTCTAATTTCGTCGGAATTGATGAAAACTCCCTAAAATGTGCAGGTTTTAGAGGAAATTGGTCTACTTTAACAAGAAATGCACGCGAAATCTGATATTTTTGGGTATTTCAGGGGGAAAGGGCATCTTCAAAGAGTGGAAAAATATTTTCCCCTTGTCCCCCGGTGGCTACGCCACTGCGGAAAATATCTGGCGTCTTAAGGTAGATTCACACCGAATCCGAATTCGGTCCCTAGAACGTTTTCGATGCGCGTCTTAGTACGCGCCTCTATTCTTTACCACTGACTCGATAATATTCTCTTTTCGTTTCGTTAGCCATACGAACCGAATTCGTCTTCGGTGTGAATGCAGCTTAAATTTCAAAAAATGCGTGCGAAGCGCGCAAAAAAAAATGTTTTTTTAAAAAAGTGTTTTTAATTCTAATTTCGTCGAAATTGATCAAAACTCCCTAAAATGTGCAATTTGTAGAGGAAATTGGCTTACTGTATGTATCAAGAAATGCACGCGAAGCACGCGAAATTTGAGATTTTTAGGCACTTCCAGGGGATAAAGGGTATCTTCAAGGGTTGGGGAAAGATTTTCCACTGACGGATATTTTCCTCTTGTTTCCCGGTGGTTACGCCACTGCATAGAATATCTGGCGGCTTATAGATCAAAGTAGCTATGGACACTTGAAGTAAAAAAGGGGTTGCAGGGTGTTGTGAGTCTGGTCATTATATCTTCCTTTTTATTCTTGTCTTTATTTTTCTCTTCTGTTTTTCTTTTTCTTTTTCCTTTCCTTTCCTTTTCCCCTTCTTTCTATTTTGCTCCCTCTCCCCTCTTTCTTTTCTCTTATACCCAGCCCGATACGACAGCTTGGTCAGCCTGGTAAAAACCGGTAGGGGGCATTCTGCCTCTGCTCCCCCCGGCTGTTACGCCACTGAGCAGACTCTATTAACGACTGTCGCTAACCAAATATATAATCAGCAGATTGGAGGAAAAACATAAGTCTATATGATAGTCAGTTTAATGAATTCTGTAGTTTAATAAGCCTATTTCATATATATTTTATAGTAGGCCTAGTAGAATAAAGTTGGGGCTAGGAATATATTTCCAATATTATCTAAATGGGGTGTTCTCCACCAGAAGACAATTTAACTTTAAGGAGCTCCCCTCCCCTACGCTCACATCTGGGGGTGACAGAAGTATTGTAACAGTTTATATATAATATCGAATCCTTGAATATAATATAAATTTGTCAGTATTTTACATTTTGTAAGGTATTGTGTTTCAAAAATAATGCTTCAACTGGTAGCCTTTTTCAAAATTATGAATTATTTCATGGTATTGCTTATAGTATATATTATGGAAATATTTTGTATGAAATTATGAAATTGAATAAAAATATTTTAATATTTATTATTACTGTATGACTTTTTCCAAGTATTTGCCATTATTGTGTATTAGGCCTAACATCACGTTATAGCCTATTTTTTTTTTAATATATATATATATATATATATATATATATAAAACAAGGAAAATAAAATATTTAACAGATGCATTATTACAGCATATGCTAGGCATAGTCCATTGTAGATTTAAATTAATTGTATTCTTAAATTAATCGGTAGATTGATTGATAAGGTTTTGGTATTATTAATATGTAGGCCTATAGGCCCATACTATTTTTTATAAAATATTTATCAATAGTGTTTGATAATTCAGTTAACACCAATGTTTTACCTCAAGAATGAATATGTTTATGGTATAAAAACTTACTGCAACTTGACCACTGGCCTCCAGGATTTCTTCAAAGTTGCCACCAGTACTGTAAAGAACTTCATATGACGTCACCCACTGATCTGTATCCTGTCGACCTTGTGTAATCAGTCTGGTGACTTTCAACAAAGATCCAAGGTGGGCTTGAATCCATTGATTTTGGTCTTTGAAATTAGCCACCCATGATCCATAACCAATGCCGGACCCGAGTACAGTATTCAGTCTTCCACGATCAGCTCTATGGTTATTGTCGATTTCAGATGATGCTGTCAGTTGAATTGTTCCGTCTTCTATTCCAAGAGGATGAACGCAAGGCTCTACAAATAATGAAGTTATGTTGCAATTCGAATTGAAATATACGTTTCGCTACTCAGCGTTTTTTTTGTTTTTGTTTTAACAGTTGGATTCAATACTTAAAATATTAGGCCAATTATGAGTTATTGTTAACGTTAATTAATAATAGTAAATTCCTAATATTTCGTTCGGTGTTATTCACGATTCAAGTTTTCTCTATTGTCGATGTCATGTCATTTTAAAATAAAACTAGATTCAAATATAATGAAATACATAAAAAAATAATGCTGTGATTGCACAAAAAACAGTATGGCATGTTTTATCTTTTAAAATTATTAACCATGAATTAGCATACAAACTATGAGTTTACTGATTTTTTTACATTTTATTTAGAGATTAAACCTTTTTAACGTACATTTCTGTCTGGTTCACTCATTCACTTAAAAAAATAGAATAACACACATAAATAGATCTGTGTCATTTTAAGGACATTCCCCGCACTATTCAAATCGTAACGGTAACCAATGCCAGGCTCATATACAGTATTCCTCCTCCCGCGATCTTGGTCTATGGCTGTTGTCATATTCAATTGATGCTCTCAGTTGATTTGGAGGAATTGTTCCGTCTTCTACCCCAAAAGGGTGAACGCAAGGATCTAAAATATTGATGTTGACTTATTATGTTTTAATTCAAATTTAAATCTACGCTTTCCTGTCAGATTTAACCCTTGAAATATTATGCATATTGACTTATTGTTAACCGTAATTAATTACTGCGTTCTGTGTTATTCAATATTCTAAATTCCAATATAATTGTCAATATCATAACCTGATTTATTAAAATTCTTCTCCTCTTGGATATAAAACAAGAATAAAAATTACAATTATAAAAATAATAAAATATATAATTTGAAATGAAAAAGAAATATAATTAACCGTGCAATGCTTTTAAGTTACATGAGTTGTGAATAAAAAAAAAATCTCAAGGTAATAAGATTACCATGAGATAAGATGTAGCAGAATGATGATTCCTCGGTACACTAGCGAATTAATTGTCGATAAAGGAATTCGTGTAGTATATCAGATATTACTGAAAATATCTTTAAGAATTCAAACTAATTAAATGTTACCTTTATGTGTATTAAACCACACATTTAAATTACTATGTTTAAAAAAAATGTTTACTTGTATTTTTAGTCGTATTTATGAGGCCTATCATAATGGAGACGGAATAAACAAACAGCGCTACAACATAAGTTGGTGTACTTAGATGTTAATTTACTCTATTTCAAAAGGAAAAAATGTAACGGCTGAATTTTGAGAAACTGCCCGTCAAACTTGGTGAATTTTTTACCGTACCTTTTTATACTACCTAGGCCTAGCATTAGGCCTGGATAGGGTTTTCTGTTATCCGGCCTATGCTTAGAAAAGCATGGTGGTCCATTCTCTTTCGATTAGTGGGTTCTATTGTAGAGTTAAAAAGTAAAATTATTTAAATTTCTTTATGTTTAAAATCAGAAAATCTGGTCCTATTATCTTTACAAATTCAAAAAATAAAAATGGCATCTTGATTTACAAATTGATCGAAAACATAAATTACAACACATAAACTGGATAAAACTATACAGGAGTCCTCTTGTTTGTCATGCTTTTTATTTACAAAATCCAAATATAAAATGATATACGGCTTTTAAGAAATTATATGATTGTTAGATGCCACCATTTATTTACAGGTTTTCATTTATCATTTATTTTATTAAGAAAATTATGATCCCTCAAGAGTATGAGCAAATATTAATTCGTCGCTCACATCACGAACTAACACAATCAAAGTAGATTCGTGAAATCACAGTAGCGCGTCAAAACGAGCGCGTATTGGTTGTCAAGCAATTTTGTATTCTTTACCACACAAAAAGTCCTTAACAACAACAGCGCGTATTTTGACGCGCTTTTTTTATTTTACGAACTAACACAATTGAATTTAATTGTGTTAGTTCGTGATGTGAGCGACAAATTGGTAAAAAGAATATAACATACAGATTAAAAAAAAGTGTTGCTTAAGGAAATCAGGAGACAACACAAGTATTACCCAGCTAGTCAATTCTGTTAGTTTGAAATCATCAAAATGTCAGGCAATCCTGTAATAATATCCCAACAAAATTTAAATTTGGAACACCGAGGAGCAAACATTTTATTTTAGCATAGTGAAAACGGGTCAGAAATTTGTGAATGTTTGTTTGATCACTTTAGGAATGTTCTAGTAGGGCCTAAGTATTTTTCAATTAACTCCCACGTTTGGGGTTTTCTGTTTTACTTGTGTAATTGTCCGTTAAGTATTGATTTCCTGCGCACTAACACGAGTGAGTTGGCATTAAATGAATTGCCGTATACCCTAACTTCTTTCAGCTATCTTTTCATTTAATTTTGTTCACTGTAACTAGGACACTAGTAATGGCAATTCTGACGATAATATTAAGAAAATACCGAATTTAAGCTTACAAACTGATTCGCAACTTCATAACTTTCTCTGTTATTTTCAAAGTGAGATATTTCTAAAGCAAACTCACTGGCAGCTGAGTATATAACCAATGTTATTTTTTTTTCGAAGACAGAAATAAACATTAGAGTCATGCTTGTCAGTTAAAGTCGCTGTTAATATATAAAATAAAAACAAAATATTTAGATATGATTCTATAATACGTGTTCGTAGTTGGTATTTCTAAATGAAATACTCACCTGCAAATGAACATCTAAGCAATGTAATGATACCAAACAATGAGAGAAACGTACGATACATATTTGTCAGTTAAAAATATACGCAATGCCTAATCGCTGTTAATATAATAATAATTGCCCGTTAAGTATTGATTTCCTGCGCACTAACACGAGTGAGTTGGCATTTAAATGAATTGCCGTATACCCTAACTTCTTTCAGCTATCTATTGCATTTAATTTTTGTTCACTGTAACTAGGACGTAATTGTGACGATAATATTAAGAAAATACCGAATTTAAGCTTACACAATGATTCGCAACTCATAGCTTTCTCTGTTATTTTCAAAGTGAGATATTTCTAAAGCAAACTCACTGGCAGCTGAATATATAACCAATGTTATTTTTTTCGAAGACAGAAATAAACATTAGAGTCATGCTTGCCAGTTAAAGTCGCTGTTAACATATAAAATAAAAACAAAATATTTAGATATGATCTATTCTATAATTATACGTGTTCGTAGTTGGAATTCCTAAATGAAATACTCACCTGCAAATGAACATCTAAGCAATGTAATTATGCCAAACAATGAGAGAAACGTACGATACATATTTGTCGGTTAATAATATACGCAATGCCTAATCGCTGTTAATATAATGATAAGAACAAAGCAAACATGTATGTTTATAGACTCACTAAACCTGGTCAATAATTATTTGTTTCTGTATACTTGCAGTCTATAGAAAGATTTTAATTTTTTTGGACAATACGTAGGCCTGTATATTGATATATGTGCTCGTTCAATAAACGCAGTTTACAATTATTCCTATAAAAATATATCTATTAATACACTTACGGTTTAAAACAAATGCACAATTACTATGCACCAGCTTATAGAAACAGAAGTAGATCAACAATTAGAGGAGTAGGAATAATGATCAGTAAGAAAGCAAGCGAGTACTGTATTAGTAAACATAGCACAGATTTTAAGAGGATTCTAGTGGCAAATTTCTAACTAGACTACCTACTCATTAGAAACAAGTGGAGAAAAAGTGTAAGAGATGCAGAGGCCTATAACACATTTGCAAGCATGGGGGTCAAATCACAGAATAGTGACAGCAAAGTCCAGACTAAGTCTACGGAAAGCTAAGACGGTTAAGAAAAGGAAACCACTAGATTGGAGTCTTTTGAGAAAAACAAGGATCTGCAAAAGCGATATTCAATAGAGGTGAAAAATAGATGTACTATTTCAAAAACAGAATAAGTGAAAGAGAAAGTAGGAATAGAGGAACAAACTAGACATTTCCAAATTAAAAAAAATAATCAAAAATAATAGGGAGGTAGCTGAGAAGTTGATTCCTGTCAAGAGAAACTTTATAGGAAGACCAGGTATAAACCATGAAGTATGCACAGCAAGAGATAAATTGAATAATGTGTATGAAGAATATCAACAAAGCCATAGAGATGATGATAAAAGACAAAAGTATAAGCAAAGAAAAGAAGAATCTTAAAGATGCTTACGAAGATGTATTTGAGAAGGATTTTAGAGAAAAAGTAAAAAGGGTTGAGGATGCACATGTAAATTGCAAACATAAAGAAAGCTGAAGACTTATAAACGAAGCGTCTGAAAGAAGAGCATCGAAGAAAAGTAAAATACAAGGAGGTACCAAGACAGAAAGGCTTAACAATTATTGGTATAGTCACTTCCAAAAGCTGTTGGGAAATCCGCCGCAAGTAGATACTGATGATGCAGAAATTCATTAAATATTTGAAGAATTGGACATACTAGATGGAAATTTCACCTTAGATAATATCAAGAAGTAAAGATATCTATACCCGACGGGAAGAGTTGCGGAGAAAATAACATACCAGCAGAGGTGGTACTGGAATACTGCGAGCTAGATGAAATCATACTAGACTTTTAAATGGGGAAGCACCTGAGCAATGGTCAATATCAAATACTGTGTCGATACCCAAATACGGAGATCTCAGTAAAGTTGAAAACTATAGAGCAGGAGTGGTGCCTGCGGAAGGGCCGGTAGGGTGGGGGAGAGCTGGCCCCCCTTCGTCGGGGAGAAAAAGCACAATTCGTCGTGGAGAAAAAAAAATTATATGTATTTTGTACATATTAGTAGACTCTAAAATCTAAAAATTTCCGGGGGCTTCTTCCCCCTGAACCACTTTCTAAATCTTTTAATCGAAGATCGACCACGCCCACTTTGCTTTCGTCGGGGAAATCTCACCTCTCGTCGGGGGCATCGGTTCCACCGTCGGGGACCTCGCCCCCCCCCCCCCGTCGGGCAAATCCTGGCAACACCTTTGCTATAGAGGGATCAGTTTGGATTAAATAGTTGCAAAGGTATACAGCAAGAAGTTACTAAAGAGGATAAGACCAGTGATAAACGATCTACTTAGGAACAATCAAAATGGATTTAGACCGGGAAGCGAAATTTTTTTTTCCTGGACGTTTGAGGCAGTGGAGAATGGTGGCGCTATAGATTCAACATATCACCTTCCTGATTCGGCAGTAAATCATGAATATTTATTGTCAGAGCGGTTTCTATACAGGGGGGAGAGAAAGGATGTAAGTCTTGATTTGAAACTACTGATAGTAGAACTTAATGAAGAGGAGTAGATTATTTCATAGAATTGGAGATGCGCAGCTCCGAAAAGCTTCCTTCTTTGTTAAGTCGCTATTAATGAGGTTTAAGTAGATGAAATTTGCAGATGTGGTGAGACGTCAGCTAGGTAGATAAGGTATTGTGGAGCAAGGACAGTAAATGTTTTGGATGTCATGATGAAAACGATTTTGTATTCAATCATTGTGGACACAGGCAGCGAATAAAGGTACATAAGTGTATTATATACTGTGAGTTATGTGAGCAAACATTTTTGTGTTGGTGGAGATTTGTGCACGTTGGTGTAATTTACACGGGAAGGCAAAGCCAAAGTGATTTACAATAGTCAACTTTTTACTGAAAGAACAGAAAGCATTATTTTCTTCTGTTTTCTTGCAAGAGGATCCTATTTGTAAATCATTATGAGATTCCTCTTATTTTCTTAAGATGATAATCGATTGAGTGACATGTGCTTGAGATATGCTCTGTAAAACTTCTTGGTTTTGTTGAAAACAACTAAAATAGTCATTAAATTGGTGACTTAGTTGAATCTGCATTAAACAATGTATATGACATTAAGGGTCGAGTCGGCAAGATCACACTTTGAACGGATTATAATAATTTCAGTTGCTGAGTCAATATTAAGCTGAAACTTACAGTAAGCCATGGCTTTAATAATAGACATATCGATGGATTTAATAGAAGTAACACATGTACTAGTACTATACAAATTTCCATTCCAAAGGTTGTGAGAAGAAAACAATCTGGTTTAATGTTAACTTAATTGTTGAAAAGGCGTCAAAATATAATAAATAAAGTAAATAAATGAGAAAAATATTGTCAAAAGATCATCAAGATTATTATCATTATTACCATTTTTCCTATTTTGCCGGAGGCCGTCTTAAAGTTTAATGGTATTTCCACTAAATTCCGCTTATATGCTAAGACACGTGCGTTTGTGATAAACATGTGCGACACGTGCGTTTGTGATAAACATGTGCGTATTCCTGTCACCGGCGCAAAATAGTGAGTTACCCTCTTGATCGTCTGCTGCTAATTTGTCCTCCAAAGTATGTTAAAATTAATGTTTCCTCTACTACTATATTTTAATATGCATTTTGGGCCCTAGATCTTGTGTGGTAACAAATAGACCAAAAAAATAAAATAAAACACATTTTTCGCTGTATTCATAAATGAAATTTGTGCAATTTTCAATAAAAGGAGACAGCCTCTGCGGAATGGCATTACTGTTAAGCTTTTCTATAAAATTTTATGTGACAAAAAACTGTGATATGTACTTATTTTGTAATATCACAGCTGTAATATGAGATCATCATGCCCAAATATGGGCACATCACGGAGCTTAAGATAATATATTTGAGTAAAGGATACTTACCGGTTGATGAAAATCTAAGCAATGTAATGGTAACAAATACTGAGATAAACGTTCTAATCATAATAATGGTCAGTTATTATGACATAACACTTAGTCGTTGTTAATATAAAACGTTATGTTTTTTAACGTTGTCAATAGACTTTTCAATTCGATCAGTACCGGTAATTGCGTGTTCATACATTTTAAATATTGATCTGTAGTATTGAATTCATATTGGTTCAATTATTTCAATAGACCTCCGCATAAGCGGGCATAATTAATTATTCATTGTTGTGTTCGATTCGTTATAATTAGTTAAAATTTAAATTGTTTGTGGACGCACGGCGGACAGCGAGATAATTGTCAGTCTAGTAGACATGTAACGGATACATGATGCCTTATTCCGCCTAGCTTGCATGTGAAGGTTAGGCCTATTTGAGAATTCGAGCGAACAGACTCATTACGTTAAGTTTGTCTGTCATCTAATTTTTAAAAACATGTTTATTTTACTTTATTTAAATAATAAATCTTGTATCTCTTAGTTACTCAAGGCTAAATAAGGCATAAGCAGAGAAAGCTGCGGAATTAATGGATTGAAAAATAACGATCTTATGTAAATGTAAAGGTAAAGTAAGAGAATAACTCATAAATTGCAGCGTCGTTGTGCTGAATTGCGTATGGGTGAGATTCCTAAACAGGCACTTATAGTAGCTTTATGTTCATTTTCAAATAATTCCAAAATGACAGGAACTGAAATGAACCATAGCATCGGGGTACCCTACTCTTCAGAAAAATGCAATGGTACTTTAGAGTGCAAAAAGGCTAGATGTGTACACTGGACCTCCATTTGAAGTTCTTATCCGAGACGACTTGGTTCTACCAACTGAACCCTAGGCGAGGAGAGGCTCGAACCAGCACCAATATTAAGGCTGTAGTTAGCGGCGCCCCTGCGTTACCGCATGGCCACTCGACTCGCCAAAATGTGAGAGTAGTGAGTTTCTTCAATAAATGTTTAATTGAATGAATATATTTTGACCCCAACAATGCTTTCCTTGGGGATCTACTTGAAAACATTTGTGAAAGCAGGATCCAATTTCATATTTATATATCGTCTAATTCCGTTTCTGATAAAATATATATAAAAAAATAAAGAAAAAAAAAACACAAAAAAAACAAAAAAACAAAACTGGGATTTTAAAAATTGATCTTTAAAAAAACATTTGTTTCCAGATATAGAACGATGTAGTTCTTAAAGTTACATGCGTAGTGTAGTTAATTACTCTTGCTTATTTGTTAAAACCGTTGATAAGCAACAATAATAAAACAAATCCTTTCAACAACAACAACAACAACAACAACAACAAAAATTAGAACATTTACTTTAATTCTAAAATAGAATTTTTTTACTAACAATTATGTGAATGCTTAAAAATTTCCACTTATGCTAGAGGCAGTGGAATGAAGTTCGTCTGCAAATACAATACCAATTTATTGTTCAATTAAAATTCCACCATTGTAAGCTAAGAAACATGGCTAGATGCTGCGAAGCTAGGAAAATTATGCCCATACATTGGTCCACTGGCGCTATTAGGATAGACGAGCATTATAACATCTAAAATTATTGAAAAGGCCACTTTTTAATCAACCGTATCTACTAAATTCGCCAAAAATCGAATTTCTTCACCTTATTCATCATAGGTCTATCGTTCGCTAGGCAACATCGTTTGCAATTGCGCCCTCAATTTACTCAGAAAGTTCAGTACAGCTAGTTACCCGTATGTTGGAAACTCGAGCGTTGCGGTGTTTGGGTGTAATGTACACGATTTTAATTTTCATTCCTTGGTACTTTATTTTTTAATAAGATGCTTCACTTGGCCTCGTTGTGTTTACAATAGTTTAATAATTTGTTATTACCGTTACTCATTATCATTAATGAAATAATAGTCAGTCAGAGGGCTTATTAATATGTATTAATATGTATACTAAGCCTGAAGGTGGCGCTTACTACGACGGCCATCTTGGATGGTACACATAAATAATTCTGCATTGCAGCGCCATCTTGTCAGCACTCTAGTTGTTTAATAGCTCTATGGTTGAAACCGATCGCCTTTCCATTAAGAAGGCGCTATACAAATAATTGTTAGTGCGTTTTTCTTTGAAGATATGTTTCAGACCCGGTTTCAGTCCTGATTCTGTCGTTTTAACTATGCTTGACTATACTAGGCCTAATACTCCCATAATACTTTTTTTGTAATAGTGTACCGTAATGATTATTATTTATTTGTTTTTAAATTTATTATTTTTCATAAATTTTAATTACAATTAATTTGAACATAATTTTAGCGTATTTTTTGTACTAGATATTGAAAATGTTCTTTTTCTTTTTTCAGTTCCCAGAAGTAAAACGTCAAGTGTACCGAACATAGTTATATTTATCAATTTTGTAATTACAGTTTTCATAATAAAGGCTTATGCGTACGTTGCTGCGGTATTGATTACAGTAGTACTTAGTTTCAGTTCAGTTTCCGTTTATTAATTTGACCAAAAGATGGTCGGGGGCAGCTTAAGCAAACAAATCACTATAACTTTTTCAAGCCAGCTGCCCTCTCTCTCATAAAATATACAATATGATAAAGATAAAAATTTAAATCACAAAAGACATAAAAAACATCAATAAGGAATTAAAAAAAAAGTATGTAAATATAAAAAAAAATACTAAAAAAAATAAATCAAATAAAATAAATCAAATATACCAATTTTATCTGAATTTTAAAATATACTTTCAATGAAATCACTGTTACACACAAGTACACCTTCACTTCGTTTTATAGTTAGTTTATGTATTTGTGTATACTATTTTATAAACATGATCAGCAGAAAACGATTCGAAGTTAACGGTGATATGTATGAATTAGGTGAATACACATGATACCTTCACTGCCATCGCACGTGTTGCACCCAGAAAAAGCTATAGTATTTTGTTGGTATCTGACCACTTCTGTCTATTCAGTAAGGCGCCCACATTCCTGTAGGTAGTATACAAAAGAATGTGTCTATTACTTCCCTCAAGAGTACCATGGGAACCTGTTTGGTTGTGGGCGGGAAAGTTTCTTTCCATTTTCTTTTCTAGGCCTAGTTACCAGGAAACTAGTACAGGTAATATGGGTGTCTAGAATGTCTATACTGCAACCAACGGCGGCGAAAGCAGGGGAGGGTCATCCCTCCCCCCACTTTTTCTACTGGGGGGGGGGCGGCCCCCCTCACACCGGTGACAAACATTTTAACATTATTATTATTATTATTATTTTTT
>NW_022716546.1:861904-876601 GCF_011630105.1 Anneissia japonica
TGCGCCCTCAATTTACTCAGAAAGTTCAGTACAGCTAGTTACCCGTATGTTGGAAACTCGAGCGTTGCGGTGTTTGGGTGTTATGTACACGATTTTAATTTTCATTCCTTGGTACTTTATTTCTTAATAAGATGCCTCACTTGGCCTCGTTGTGGCTACAATAGTTTAATAATTTATTATTACCGTTACTCATTATCATTAATGAAATAATTGTCAGTCAGAGGGCTTATTAATATGTATTAATATGTATACTAAGCCTGAAGGTGGCGCTTACTACGACGGCCATCTTGGATGGTACACATAAATAATTCTGCATTGCTGCGCCATCTTGTCAGCACTCTAGTTGTTTAATAGCTCTATGGGTGGTACACATACATAACTCTGCATTGCTGCGCCATCTTGTCAGCACTTTAGTTGTTTAATAGCTCTATGGTTGAAACCGATCGCCTTTCCATTGAGAGGGCGCTATACAAATTGTTAGTGCGTTTTTCTTTGAAGATATGTTTCAGACCCGGTTTCGGACTTAGTCCTGATTCTGTCGTTTTAACTATCCTTGACTATACTAGGCCTAATACTCCCAAAATACTTTTTTTTGTAATAGTGTACCGTAATGATTATTATTTATTTGTTTTTAAATTTATTATTGTTTCATAAATTTTAATTACAATTAATTTGAACATAATTTTAGCGTATTTTTTGTACTGGATATTGAAAATGTTCTTTTTCTTTTTTCAGTTCCCAGAAGTAAAACGTCAAGTGTAGCGAACATAGTTATATTTATCAATTTCGTAATTACAGTTTTCATAATAAAGGCCTATGCGTACGTTGCTGCGGTATTGATTACCGTAATACTTAGTTTCAGTTCTGTTTCCGTTTATTAATTTGACCAAAAGATGGTCGGGGGCAGCTTAAGCAAACAAATCACTATAACTTTTTCAAGCCAGCTCTCTCTCATAAAATATACAATATGATAAAGATAAAAATTTAAATCACAAAAGACATAAAAAACATCAATAAGGAATAAAAAAAAAATTTAAATATTTAAAAAAAATTTAAAAAAATACTAAAAAAAATAAATCAAATAAAATAAATCAAATAAAATAAATCAAATATACCAATTTTATCTGAATTTTAAAATATACTTTCAATGAAATCACTGTTACACACAAGTACACCTTCACTTCGTTTTATAGTTAGTTTATGTATTTGTGTATTTTATAAACATGATCAGCAGAAAACGATTCGAAGTTAACGGTGATATGTATGAATTAGGTGAATACACATGATACCTTCACTGCCATCGCACGTGTTGCACCCAGAAATAGCTATAGTATTTTGTTAGTATCTGACCACTTCTGTCTATTCAGTAAGGCGCCCACATTTCTGTAGGTAGTATACAAAAGAATGTGTCTATTGCTTCCCTCAAGAGTACCATGGGAACCTGTTTGGTTGTGGGCGGGAAAGTTTCTTTCCGTTTTCTTTTCTAGGCCTAGTTACCAGGAAACTAGTACAGGTAATATGGGTGTCTAGAATGTCTATACTGCAACCAACGGCGGCGAAAGCAGGGGAGGGTCATCCCTCCCCCCACTTTTTCTACTGGGGGGGGGGGCGGCCCCCCTCACACCGGTGACAAACATTTTAACATTATTATTATTATTATTATTATTATTATTATTATTATTATTATTATTATTATTATTATTATTATTATTATTATTATAATGGTCACATTATTAAGAAGACACAACAATAATTGTTACTTAACCAATATCCTGAGGCGCGTGGAACGGAGAGAGTAGAGAAAACAGTAGAACTTATACATACTGTTTGTGGTGCTGAACTAATAATAATAATTCAAATAATAAAACATTATTATTATTATTATTATTTGGTGCTTATACTTTGTTTATTTGCGCCTTATAAATTGACCTACTATTATTTTGATAAAATATAGATTTTTTTTTTTCATTTTCTAAAGAACAATACAAGTTCCCTTTTTGAGTTGAGCAACCAAATGTTGATTGACATCTGTATACTGCGTCTCTAAAGTTTCTTTGAAAACCACCCTCGAGCATGAAGAAGAAATCGCCTGCATTCGTGAATTCTGTATTTAGGCATATGGGGTGGGGGGAGGTAGACACACTCTTAATGGAGCAGGGACGTATCCAGGGGGGAGCCGTGGGAGCCGCGGCTCCCCCCCCCCCCCTTGTACACAGGGGTAAAATTTTAAAGCTTATTCTTTATTCTTGAGCCAATACAAATTCCTTCCTGGGATCACTCAAAATAAATCTTCTAAAACATGTAAATATGCATCAGTAAACGTTATACATAGGCCTAATAGAACACATAAGCCTAAATCCATAAATCTCTTTAAAGATAGAAATGCGATACTGTGGTTCAATTTCGTTTTTATCCTTTTGCAAGTTTCTTTAAATTTTTGTTTAATAATACTACTACTAATAGTAATAATAATAATAACAATGATGATGATGACGATAGTTATAATTGATAATAATATTAATAGCAATTAAAAGTGAAGAAAATTGTGCTAAATGCGAAAAAAGTTTGTTGATCATAATTATTATAGTATGTATAGTTAAAGCTTAGTAAGCTATAGTTAGGCCTAAGTTGTCCTGGATATTAAGTAGATCCTTGATAAAAGATCATGAGAAATTTGTTGGCGTTTCATTTTGACTATAATGGTGATGTGATGATGATGAATTTTACTATATAAAAGTGTCATTTCCGGCCATCTCGAGAAGTACTATTTTCTCAAATTTTCTCACCTCAGCCTCAGCCATGGTGGGGCTGAGGTAATTGTTGTGAAATCACGTTTTTGGAGTATGCCTATCTAAAGTACATACTCAAAGACAATGTTTTTAAGCTTTGGTTTCTATGGTATCACACAGACATTAATAAGATATCTATGGTTGTCAAAAATCCCTGATATAAGATCATGAGAATTTTTTTTTGGCGCTTCATTTTGACTAATGGTGATGTGATGATGATGAATTTTATTAAAAGTGTCATTTCTGGCCATCTAGAGGTACTCTTTCCTCAAATTTTCTCACCTCAGCTCCACCCATGGGGGGAGGGGGCTGAGGTGGGTGTCGACTCACAAAATGCCCTCCCCCTCCACCTTTCAAAACAGATCTGTGCCCTTCCCTGGGTATGACATTAAACGCCATCGAGTCGGCTCCAGATGTATGTCTTAGTGACTGCTGTTTGTTTTTAGGATGTGATCTAGTTTTTCATGTCCATTTTTCGTGATTATGACTATTCTGGATAAAGAATGTTTTGAGCAGAGGTGGATTCAAGCCCCCCCCCCCAGTTCATTTTTTTTAAGGAAAAAAAAAAGAAAAATATATTCAAATTGAAGTGCGAGAGTGTAATTTCCGGCCATCTAGAGATGCCCTAATCATAAATTTTCAAGCCTCAGCCCCAACCATGGTGGGGCTGAGGTGGGCGGTTCCTCGGTCTGTGAAAATCCCTCCCTTGTTCACCTCTCTTTCTAATTCTTGGATCTGCCACTGTTGATTTATTATATAATTATTTTTTCGCTTATTTATAATGCGTCTATTGCAATTTCACTTTATCCTCTCAAACAGTCCTAAAGAACGTTTAGAGTGCGCTACTTCACAGGGGGATTCGCCCCCTTGAACCCGCCGGGGTCCTACGTAATTCGCATAACGGCTCCCCCCACCCCCATTTCAAAATCTTGGCTACGTCCCTGTAATGGAGCGACGTTCTAGTTCTCTTTATGCTAACCCCGAAGATGTATAGTAAGTGTAACTGATTGGCTTACAGTAAACCTTAAAACTAAAAATAAAGTTCTCTGAAGGTTAACTACAGAATTTACAGTACACTTTTACAGTACACTTAATGTAGTTAATCTTTCGAATAAAAAACCTTTCGCTTGACATTAGGAATTAATCATTTGTGAAACAAAATGATAGGCTATGTCAAGTGTTATATTGAATAGTGGCAGATTCAATGGGGAACCCAGTCAGCACGGGACCCCATACAGAAAACAGACAAAATTATATTCAATTTTTAATCCGAGAGTGCCATTTCCGGTCATCTAGAGGTGCCATAATCATAATTGTGTCTTACCTAGTACCTCAGCCCCAAAAGTTGTGGGGCTGAGGTGGGTGGACATTCTAGTGCGCAAGACCCTGGAACCCCTCTATTTCGGCTTCCTGGACCCGCCACAGTTGGAGTATCATTTCCGGGCTACATAGAAGGGGTAATTTTATCCATCGGGGGAAAAGTGAAGTTTTCGTCGGGGAACCCCATATCAAGGATAACCCTCATGATAAATATTAATCCATTGAGGTTGTGGAAGCAATCTCGACTTGACGATATTCACATTTTAAATCTGAGAGTGTAAATTCCGGCCATCTAGAGGTGCCATAATCGCAAATCTTCTTACCCTAACCATGGTGGGACTGAGGCGGTATAAATTCTCCACCTGCTGAAGTACCTATTGGCAGATTCAAGGGGACCCAGCCGTCTCGCCCCTACCCTCCTCCCCCCACTAAATTGTTCAATAAACAAATTGAGATATAAAGATAATTATATTCAAATTTTATGTCTGGAAGTGCAATTTCTTCTAGAGGTGCCATTATCACAAATTTTCTCAGCCCCAACCATGGTGGGCTGAGGTAGTACCTTCTATCTGTGAAAGTACCCTCCCTGGGCCCTTCTATTTCTTTTTCCTGGACCGGCCACTGAATTACAACAAATATGAAATCATATTACAGTAGCTTGACGCCTAAACAACTTATAAAATTCACCAAACTTAAAAACGTAAAATATCCGTAGCTTCTAGGGGGCTTCGGCCCTGGACCCCCATCGGGGGTCCTTGGCGGCCCCCTGGCTCCCAGCCTATATACTCGCTTCGCTCGCATACTGGACTATGAAATAATACCCCCCCCCCCACGTTCAAAAACGTTCCGCCGCCGTTGACTGCAACTCCTTTCATAACACTAAGCTTTCGAGCGATTAGTACGTACCCACGTCGCGCGCAGTTTGTTGTCTTATATTGCTCCACCAGTAACTTTAAGTAGACAACGTTTGTTCCCGAGTATTTGTTTTGATAGTAACAAAAAAGAAAATATAATTTGAAATAATTATACACATACGATTGAAATGCACGCATTAATTAAGTCACTGGTTTCTGATGATATAGGCTAATGAACGTCGAAATATTGAATCACAACACGATGACGTGCATTTCAATACCTGGAGTTTGTATTATACTTTCATATATGAGATTAATCAGTGGGTCTTTCGATAGTAGGCCTAACAAAGTTAATGTTGTAGTATAATTTTTTTGTTTTCGCTCATCTAAATTTAAGTAAAGCTACCACGTCGTTAGTGTACTCATTTTTACTCCAGCTCCATGACAAGTAAACTTCATGGGTATCCTGCAGTTGCTTCAATTTTATCAATAAGTTTTGTGTTTTATTATGTTTTGCATGAACACTCATAGCAGCCACAACTTTCCTTCCAGGCTAGCAGAAATTACTCAAGGCATAAAGTCAGCCTAGTCGATTTAGCGTGAGACTCAGTTTATCGGCTTCAAAAGTGATATAGATAATCGATATATAATCAACAAAAATGCTTATTAAGCGATTACAATATCATTACGGTTCATTTATTAACGTCCATCATGAAAAGAAACAAATAATTATAACAAATTCTTTATCTGCATACGTTCCAATATAGATTTGAAACCCAATAAATCGTTAATTCCATATACGTCCTTGAAATATTAGCATGAACATAGTAGAGCTGTATATATCAATGTAAGCTTACTGAACGATCCGATAACATTATTGCAAGATTACAGAAACGTAACAATGCCGAAATATTGATAAAACCATAAACAAGAGAGTATTGCTGTTTTGTATGATGCATGACTACGAGTTGTGATATTGGTAACTGGTAAAGTTATGTTTCAAACCCTTATTCTAGTGTTCGGTGTTACATTGTTCAGATTTTCACAATCCGGTAAGTGACTTTTCATTTAGAAATATAAGCCTACTGCTTAATTCATTTTTAACTACACTTTTTATCAGTGGAACACTACTTAAATGGAATATGCGTCCAGAACAATCAATGACAAGCAAAGTAAATAGAGAATACTTAAACTAAAACTATATATAAAAAAGTCAAATAATAATAATAATAAAAAAAGTAAACCTAGTATATGTTTAGCCCGGCAATATTAACTACAGTGTCATCTTAAACTATAAACTTACTGGTGAAAAAATCGCACATAAAATGTGTGCATAATATACACAATATCCATGAGCATAAAATTGAAAAACACATGTACATTGTAAATCCGTTCAAACATTTTTTGTTGTACGAGGACTTTAACCAACGAAATTCTAGAATTTGTAAATATAACGCATACCGAAATGTCATTAAACAGATAGAAATAAGCTTTGCCAAACTTGGGGAAGAGGAGTGTGAACAGTCTATCGAACACGCAGAGCCCTGCGTTGCTCAACACCCCAACACAGAAAATCAACAACCAAATTCAACAGATATAACAAATGCAGAGTCCAATATCGAATGTGAAGTTTGTAATAATCAGAGAGATCATAAAAGACCTGTTAACATTGCTAGAATGTATTATGAAAGTGAGGATAGACTGTAGGCTCCAAAAGAAGTAGTTGTTTTAACCGACATGCAAAAGGTCATCATGTTGCCGTGCATCCCCAGACGTAAAAAGTGTCAGTTCAGCACAAACCGATTGTGGTACAATTTTACGAAACATTTGCACTTGGGAAAGGGAAATTTAAACCAATCAGTGGGCATGCTATGTAATGAGTGTATCACGGGTCGTGATGCTGAGGATGTTGCAAGCTTTTATATCCAGTCTATCAGACACAGGAAGTACATGGATAAAACAAAGTTTATATTTTGGATGGACAACTGTTGTCTGTCTCAAAACAAAAACTGGGTAATAATAGTCATAGCTTTCGTTCAAATCAAATCAAATCAACATTTATTTCACTTGCAACATCGATTACATACACAATTTAATAAAGTAAATGAAACACAAAAAAAGCAAGCAAGAGTTGCTGAGCGGGCAAAAGCCCATATAAACAACTCCTCTATACAGCTTAATACAATTTATAGAAGATAAGCAGAAAAACTACACGAATTAAACTATATAGAAACTTAAAGACTTAGATGTTGGATTAATTAAAAAATTTAAAATATAAGAGAATATAAATGAATGCCCAACAAAAATTCACTTTATATGTGAATATTTATACTTAGGCCTAATAAACAAAAATAAATAAATAAATAAAATAAAAAATAAATAAATAAACAAACGAATAATAAAAAAATAAAAATAAAATAAATAAATAAAATAAAAATTTAAATAAAATATAAATTGATTATAAAAAGTTCACTTGTGAAAGTCAGCTTACTTAGGCCTAGTAACAATGACAATAATAAATTAAATCGAAAATAATTAAATTCTATATAAAATCAAGGTAAATACAATAAAAACCTATGGAAGTTGAAGTTAGTGAAGTTGATAGAGATGGTAGGCCTAATACAGTGCAACTAATATACCTGGAAACCACACACATTTTTATGTCAGATGACAGAGAAGTAAGAACATATTCGATGGCCATGACTTTCAAGAAGTTGTTGATAAAGCTTGGAATGCTGTAGTTATGCAAGCGACGGACTTTATTCTATACAAAATTGATAAGGGAATGGAAGGAACATAATGATTCCAAAGCTGCATGATGTGAAAGAAGTAATGTTTCAGAAAGGAGAAACCAAGTTATTTTAGAAATTGTGCCACGAAGAAGATGTATATAAATTGGGCGAATTTCTAAGGAAAAAGATAAATAAAGCAATCAAAGAAAACACATATTTCCCTGGTAACCGTGTTCTGCCCAGAGGCATACCGGCTGCAAAAGTAAAATAAAAAAATGGCATAGTAAAGAATCTTCTACCACTAATGATCGAGAATAGAAAGGCCTTTTGGAGAAACATGCCTGTTGATTTAATAGATTAATGATCCAATAATCCAAATAAAATAAAGAAAATATCATTATCTTCAACGCTGATAAAAAAATGGTAAAATCAGAATAAAAGTAAAGAAAAAAATATTTCATTATCTTCAATTAAGTTAAAATAATAAAATCACAATAAAAATTAAGAAAAGAATATTTCATTATCTTCAATGCATGGTAAAACTAATGTTGTCAAAAAAAAAAAAAAAAGAGAAAACCTAAAACTCGTCTAACTTTGATTCATTTAGATTCATATTTATCTACCACACGATTTTTATAGAACCTCTCATTTACCTCACTGAATATTGTCTTTAATTTCGAATAATAGATTAAAGAGTATAATTTAAGTATTTGGGCACTTTTTACATGATACGTAAATAAATGAAGATTCGAAATATGTAACTTTAACTTTTGTATGATTTTAAAGCGTTCGTAAAAAAAAATTAGGGGTTCTATTAAGTACATTAATGTTATTCTTCATAATATAACCAACATATATCAATATTCATTGTATTCTGATTGAGTATTATGTAAGTAGCTTATATTGAACAATATTATTATTAAATGTATTTTTATGCGACTAAAATACAATGACGGCTCCTAAATTGACTAGAAATGGATACTTTAATATTAATTTTAACTTTATTTGGTCTAAATTTTGGGAAATATATGTAATTGACACTGGCCTTACCCGTTTGTCAGAATTACTGTAATTTGGCTACGTAAGATACACATTTCACTGCAAAAACAGGAGATAATGCCTAACAACAGATTTTTCACGCACCATTGGCTCCTGTTAAAATTTGGAATAGTACATTATCTCCATTTAAATAGGAACAAAAATTACCATGAAAGTTATTTTGTTATGTTTTTTAATTGTATATTTAGTATATTTGCCAAAAAAAAAATACTAGAATTTATTTCCAGTACAAAGGCGTATTGCTCATTCAAAACTAGGATTTTGGAGATAATGCCTTTTTCCAAATCACGGCAGAATACACATACACATATATACAATTATAATAAAAGAAATCTAAAATTAAGTCAAACAAAGCAATACATCTGAGATGTGTGTTTAGTTGTAAAATGTTTTAAGCTCAAACGGAACCAATACCCCGCCTCGCGTTGTGTGGTTTTCTATCCACTAAAATTAGTTAGGGATAGACTATGAGGCCTAATTGTTGATAGGTTGCTTTAAGTTGAAACCGTATTCATATTATTGTAACTACTCAGCATAACTTGGTAGTAATTAGCGATGACCAGAGACACGACTGGAAGGACCAGGGCCAGGCGTTTTGGAGAGCAGTCTCCGTCGGTTAATTCAAGCAGTTCATCGGGTGAGAAAAACAAACTGTATGTTTTTTTTTAAGATTATGAGACCTAGTAATCATCGACATCAATGTAAGACAGATATGTATTTGTCATATATGGCATGTTTCTGCTGTATAACGCTAAAAACACGTGTTTTTTAAACGGTTAAATTCCTTCGGAACGCGTTTCTAGTGAAAAGTACAAGTAATAAAAACGCAGTAACGTGAGCATAGATAGATGGGCAAAGATTATAATGACGATTACCTACGGAAGTTTAAGTTGACCTTACTTCCTGTGAGCTACAGCGCATGGGGCGAAAGAAGTAAACAACACACAACGAATTATGACAATATTTTGGTAAGCCGCACGTCAATCCTGTTGGTTTAATTTTTCCTTCGCCCCGAATTTCCCGCGAACGAGCGATCGAATCAACGAAGAGGTCAATGTGGGTCACCGACGGGTCATGACTAACACGTTATTGCGTTTCAGCTGAAAAGTGTACCACAAAACACGTGTTTTCTGAACGCCAACCCTATAACGAATGCGTGTTTAAACATGCATTTTAGAACGCATTCCTAACCTTGTTTTTGTTTTTTGCTGGGGAAAAAAAATTGTGTATATTAATATCCGTCTAATTTTATGTCTCGCCGACGAATTGTTGGTTTTCTCGCCAATGGTAGTGGGGGAGGGGCGACAGCTCTCCCCCGACTGGTGGCGCCATCCCCCTCCTCTCCCCATACGCTGGCGCCACCCTTGCCTAAGATTTAATGGTAAGAGGAATATGTCCTTTTTTGATACCAAACGTTAAACTTGGATATTATTTGAACACCAACCAAAGAGCTATTAAACTACTAGAGTGCTGACAAGGCGACTAAGCACTGCAGAGTATTTACGGTACTCAACATGAACAAAGTGGCCGCCGTCACATTCTGGCTTAGAAAAGAGAACCAACATTTTAAAAGAAATGCGAGATAGACATTTAAATTGAGAAAAGATTTATTGAAATATTAAACGTAGAGATTGAACAGAGTATACAAATATTCAAATAAAAGAGATTAAATATATTTACGTCAACGATCGTTTGCGATTAATAATAATAATTAATGCTAATTTTTACACCTCGATTTTGCAAATATATTATCGGATTTCCAGACTGTGATACTAAACAGTTACAAAGAATCCAGAACAAGAGCTGCAAGTTTATATTTTACCAAGAGCAGGTTTGACAGCGTCATTCATAGGGCGGGGCCAGTGGTCGGGGAGGTGGGTGGGGTTAGGCGGAGGAGCCTAATTGAAAACTAAAAACCTATTTCAACAAGTTTATGGACTTTAATTCAAATTTCGATGAGCACCTTCGATAATGCTTTCTTTCAAAGGGCGCTATGTCAAATTAGTAATATAATGCAACGGTTTGATAATTTTGTCAGGAATAACCTAGATCGACAGAAGAGAGATGGGAGTGAGGTGGTTTGTATAAGAGCAAAGATTACCTTTTTTGATAGAAAAAGAATTTTTATTATGAAAAATATTATAAGAATTATGGAAGGAGATTTAATCGATAATTATTATTAATTCAGAAACATGGACCCCATGGTATGACCGAGATAATCCATCTGGAACTGGAGATCATGAAACCATATCGGTAATATTATCAGTAAGTTAGTTATTTGTGCTTATTTTCCCGTCATATACTTCTTAAGCCCTGTTATATTTGTGACATGCCTAAGTGGTGGTGTTGATGACAATACATGTTGTGTTCCCGTTTATTATTTCTTATATGTTTAATTTTAAATATATTAGAGGGTGCACACGTACGCCTTGCTCTCATACCCTCTAGTAAGTGAAAGTTACGATTATTTTGGATAAAAAACAATCTTCTCGCTCTTCCTCTTCCTCCTTATCCTACTGGACGTTGGCTCCATAAGCAAATTTCTCCACCTCATTTTGTCATTGGCCATGCTTTCTGGAAAGAATCGCAGTATCTTATGATGCACTTCTCCCATCGAACACGAGGTCTTCCCGCTTATTTCTCCACCAAACTTTTTCTATCAACTTCTTTCTAGCGATTCTCTCATTTCCCATTTTGGCTACATGTCCAAACCATGATAATCTCTGTTTGACAATACTAGTTTCAATCTGTTTTTAATCTGTAAGGCTGTGTTTATCTGTCGTAAGACCTCAGTATTCCGGATCTTGCTAGCCATGATAAGTTACAGCGCATCTCAAATGCCTCAATTTGCCTTTATCCTCTGCTTTTATTGTCCAAGTTTCTGCACCATAAATAAGGACTGGAAACACTAAAGTATGGAGCAGCTGTACTTTTGTTTTTCTAGTGATATTTTTGTCACTCCATATTTTTTTGTACTTTTTCGAGTGCTACTGATGTCAGACTATAAGCCTACTTGTGATTTCTGTATTTGACTCATTTTTTAGGTGAAGGTAACACCAAATTTTTGCCCATTCTCTAATGTGGTATGAGCAATGTTGATTTTGGTTTTAACATGATCTTCATTATTTGTGAAGAACATCACGTTAATTTTTGAGTAAGTATTCCATATTTCTTCCTGACTTAGAGAAGACAATCTAAAAGCTGTTAAAGTTTATAATTATGTTTCTGCAAAAAGAACAATATGACCACTAAAAGAAGATAGGTTGCATGGTTTTGATAGCAGTTGTCATAACATAACAATATTTAGAAACCACTAAAGTGAGATGAAACAGCAGTAGTCTTATCTGGTATGGTGAAATACCTTGTATTTTTTCCATCAAATAACATTAGAGAGGTTCTGCACGTGAACGAATACGTGTACGCATACGTTTAGCTATCCGTAACTGTTTTCAGCCATTCTGTGTTTTTCGCATTCACAACAAAATTTAAGCGTACGGTTTTAGCCTATGTATAGGCCTATTCCGTTTTCCTTTTTCATCATGCTTCTCAAAATTAGATCTTGGCATGACCTAAAGTTTTTGTATGCAAGGGTTTGGAAATTAGAATTAGTAGTCGAATAATACTCCTTTCCTTGCTGGCCAGAATAATCTGTTTTGTGATAGGCCCTATTGTTTATGACCATGGCTAGCGCAATCCTATAAGCTAGGCCTAGACCTACACAAAAATCCCGACACCCGTACCACCATGCACCGACGTTTTAATACACTAAAATGAGACGCATCCTATCATAACTTGCCGTTTTCAAAAGTCACAAAAATGGCACGTACGTATTCAAAGATACATTTATTTTTAAAACTTATATAAAATGTGAAAAAACACAATATTCTACTAGAAATCCAAAATCTTCCTACGCATTTTTCACTTACGTGTAGTAATGAGATACACGTATCGTCCACACGGTTAGCAGATAGCAACCGGCGTATGACGTCATAAAGATGACGTATTTGTCACACTAACCGTTATGCGTTCGCATTCAAAACCTTCCTAATAATTACAATATGTATGCCTACAATATAACATATTTTTGGTCAGGGGTAGCTAAAGCAAAGTTTTCCTGTAAATTATCGACAGTGTTTGTTAACCGAGTGTGCCTGAAAACCGAGTGTGTTTGAAAGTCAACAGTGTTTAAAAGTTACCGTTTGGCGTCCCATATAAAACGGCAAAACTGTACGATAAATATTGCTCTTTTTGGCTTCCATATAAAACTGCAAAAACGACTTAGGCACGGCTACGAAATGCGATACGTAAAGATTATTTGGCCTAGTGAAAACGCCAGTAAAAGCCATTATATTCACACAATATGAAATATGGATTGATATTCACTCGGGCAATCAAGACTTGATGATCCATGTTGTACATTTCTTCCTAGACGTTTATTGAGACCCGCGGTATTCCAATGTAGTTTTATGCTTTGAAATGAGCGTAATTAGATATGTATCTTTAAAGGCTACTTGTTTAATTCAAATAAAACACATATGCATCAAAATCCTTCATTACATTTAGACTTAATTTCAAACGTAACTATTATTTGGTGTAAAGGATTATATTTAACAAAAATACTCACATTTATAACTACTTTTGAAATATTAGGTAGGGCTTTATTTTAATAACATTATGTTTCATGACATAAATAGGAAAACCCAACAACAATGTGTGAGGACCCAGTAGCAATCGAGTGCCAGACCATAGCCGGTCAACCATATACGTCAACTGGTGAAGTTGTTACCTGCAGCCTCTCCATTGGTCTCACGTGTAGGCTGTCTGAAAATGGAAACTCCTGCACTGATTACAGAGTTCGGTTCTTATGTCCAGGTTAGCCTATTATTATTTCAGTGACGTTTCTTCAGTGACTAACATTCATCGATCCTTTCTGTCACTTTAGTAGAGCTAGCAGCTAAGGACCAAGTTCTGCACTTTATTACCAAAGCATGAAAATGACACTTCTGACTTTTGACCAAAGGTACCGGCACCCTGTAGCATATACCCCTAACCGAATGTCATACACACACCAAATTTTTGGTCTCAAATTGTTTCCCACAGCATTGTTGTTTTTTCAGTATTTTGCCTATATATATATATATCTGTCTCTTATACACATCTAGATGTGTATAAGAGACAGTATAAATTAAAAACAAAAACTCCGGAGAGAAGGTAATAAGTTGCCAGGTATATATTTATTTAATAGTGAGCAAACGTTTTCGGTTATCAACCTTTGTCAAGCTGAAGAAAAATATGATGAGAGAAAAATATATATAGTAAATAGAAGGCTCAAAACATGGCTTAAAAAACTATGGAATGCACCAATGAGGTGGCAGTACAATACGTAGTGGCCAATGAAAAGCCAGAAAATAAAACAAAGCATAAAACAATAGAACAATGTAGGGAGGAAACCTTCCCCCAAAAAAGCTAAAACCAAAGCATAGCCAAAATGGCGCCAAAATGAATAATAACAGTATAACACAGCAATGTATAATTAAATATAGTATAACTGATATGATAAATAAGACAGCAATGAAAATATAAGGAGAGCCTATAAAAATCATAAATCAAATATAACTATAAGAAATCATACGAATGATAATCATAATAATCAGTATAGACATATAAAGGAGAGCCTATAAAAATCATAAATCGAATAAAATAATCATAATGAGTATAAATGGCCTATAATAAATATTAGTTTCTAAAAGATTTAAATGATATATTGAGTCCATTGGGTGCAAGGGTGCCAAGCTTATATATAATACGTTCTTCTGTTTTTCTCTTCATGTTATCCGATCCATTGCACAAAGTCAGTCCGGTAATTTGAATGTCCTTCAGAGAGTGGTTATTAGTGGAAAAGTGAGTGGCAACTGGAAGACCAGGTAGTTTGAGTTTGATAGA
>NW_022716546.1:876615-895220 GCF_011630105.1 Anneissia japonica
TAGATCGTAGATGTTCAGTGAAGCGGTCGCTCATACGCCGTTTGGTCTCTCCAACATATAATAGTCTACATTTGGTACAAATAATGGCATAAACAATGTTACAAGAAATACATGAAAAAGATTCTCTTATTTTGAAGGTACTAGCTGGTCCGTGGATGATGTCGGTGGAGTAAACATGAGCGCAAGTCTTGCATCGTGGTAGTAGTAGATCCAATTGGAGGTGGGTTATGTGTGGATTTAACATTGGAATGAACAAGAGTGTCCTTAAAATTTTTATCTCGGCGGTAGGCGTGCATAGGTGGTGATGTGAACACATTACTTGTGGCTTGGTCTGATGATAAAATCTCAAAGTTCCTGGTTATTACTTCAGCAACTTGCTCGTTATTGGGTGATAGGTGAGGACTAGTGGTATTCTATCGGTAGATGCAGCGCTTTCCCGGGGTTGGAGTGCAATTTCCCGTGTCATCTTGTTAATTTTGTTGAGGCAGCCGTCGGTGTTGTTGGTGGGATATCCTCTATTGGAAAAGAAGGACATCATTATATATACCTGGCAACTTATTACCTTCTCTCCGGAGTTTTTTGATTTTACTATTTTGTTTGCCAATGCAGCCTTCCAGCTTTTTATATATATTTTCTATTGTCATTTGCTGCAACCACCGGACTTCTACTCTTTGTTTTGACTATTACCGGTACTCTATGGAAGACCCTAAAAAACTTCTACTTCAGCTTCGTCAACATCTATGTGAAGACTTCCAAATGTATCCTGAAACTTTAGAACATTTCGCTTTCCAGTTTGGAGTAGCCACGTTTAATAAGACCAGATTCTGTAATCATGTTAACTTATTTTTTACGTGCCTTAAATCTAACATCATTCCAAAAGGATTTCGATCAAATTGGAGGCCGTCTATTGCCAATGTTCACTCTGATATTGTGTCCAAACCTATTATAGACTGCTCAAGAAGAATTATGCGATCCAGTTTACGCTCTTTTCAAACCTCTTGCCAAATTAATAGTGCCAAGATGGAACAATTTCGCAATTTACTTAAAGCTTCCTGTAGTACCACTGAATTTAACTACATACGTCATGTTGTCCATATGCTGAACAGAAAATATTATGACTGTCTTACCACTGCTAAGAAAACTAAACTCGATAAGCTGAAACGTGCAAGGAAGTCGTCTACCGCTACTAACACCTCACCTGATACATCTAAGCTAGTTGTGACCATTCCATCGGATCTTGAACTTACTGCTGAAGAGAGGTCTGTGCTCTCTAATGGTCTGTCATTTGTTCCTAAACGCGAGACTATTGATGAATTTTAAGTTAAGTATGATCTGGAACAGTACTACCGTAAACTGCGACTTAAAGCACACTTTCATAACCAGGACAATCTAACTAATAAAACGGATGAATTCACTTGCCTAGTATCCAATAACTCCAATTGGACTCCACCACTAGGAAAATTCGCTGCTTTGGATCTGTACATCAACAAATGCCGTCATGACATCAATTATTTAAACCTGAAACGCCATGTCAGAAGCAAGAACCTCAGCCGTGGAGAACTAAATGCATTGCGCTCTCTGAAATCTGATTATTAAACCTGCTGACAAGGGAGGTGCTACAGTCGTATGGCAAAACGACCTCTACATCGCTGAAGGACTACGACAGTTATCGGATGCTACCACTTATGAACAGACAACCACAGATACTACAGCTGAAGATCAACTTCGTGTCAGTACCACCATTAAGAACTTGATAAAAGAAGGTGAGCTGCCTCCTAATGCCAAGTGCCTGATCAATTCTAACCCCACTTGCGCACGCTTCTACATGCTACCGAAAATACATAAGACCGATAAGACCTCCTGGTCGACCTATTGTGTCCTGCTGTAATTGCCCCACTGTTATCATCAGCGAGTTTTTGGATAATGTTCTTAGCCCTATGGTTCAGCGACTGCCTACGTACATCAAAGACAGCAAGGAAGCACTCGTGCTATTTGATCAATTTCAATTTCCTGGCGACCACCGTCTTATATTTACTATGGATGTTACATCTTTATATACCAGCATACCCATATCGGATGGCCTTACTGCTCTTAAGTACTTTTTGGAGTCAGATAATCCTACATCACATGCCACATCTACTCTTATCCGCCTTGCCGAATTAGTTTTGACCACCGCTTCGTTCACCTTTAATGGATCATACTACCGACAACTTACTGGAGTCAGTATGGGTACTCGCATGGGACCCAGTTTTGCATGTTTGTTTATGGGTTATCTGGAGCAACAAATATTCAATGAATACGACGGTACCAAACCTTTGCTTTTGAAACGCTACATCGACGATTGTGTGGGAGCTGCATCTTGCTCATATGACGAGCTTACCAATTTCATTAATTACATGAATTTCTTTCACCCAGCTATCAAGTTCACCCACGAGATCTCATACACCAGTGTAACATTTTTGGATATCGATGTTAGCCTCAATGGCTCTACACTATCAACTTCCGTCTACTATAAACCTACCGCCGAGATAAAAATTTTAAGGACACTCTTGTTCATTCCAATGTTAAATCCACACATAACCCACCTCCAATTGGATCTACTACTGCGTGTAACCGACCACGATGCAAGACTTGCGCTCATGTTTACTCCACCGACATCATCCACGGACCAGTTAGTACCTTCAAAATAAGAGAATCTTTTTCATGTATTTCTTGTAACATTGTTTATGCCATTATTTGTACCAAATGTAGACTATTATGTTGGAGAGACCAAACGGCGTATGAGCGACCGCTTCACTGAACATCTACGATCTATCAAACTCAAACTACCTGGTCTTCCAGTTGCCACTCACTTTTCCACTAATAACCACTCTCTGAAGGACATTCAAATTACCGGACTGACTTTGTGCAATGGATCGGATAACATGAGGAGAAAAACAGAAGAACGTATTATATATAAGCCTGGCACCCTTGCACCCAATGGACTCAATATATCATTTAAATCTTTTAGAAACTAATATTTATTATAGGCCATTTATACTCATTATGATTATTTTATTCGATTTATGATGTTTATAGGCTCTCCTTTATATTTCTATACTGACTATTATGATTATCATTCGTATGATTTCTTATAGTTATATTTGATTTATGATTTTCATAGGCTCTCCTTATATTTTTATTGCTGTCTTATTTATCATATCAGTTATACTATATTTAATTATACATTGCTGTGTTATACTGTTATTATTCATTATGGCGCCATTTTGGCTATGCTTTGGTTTTAGCTTTTTTTGGGGAAGGTTTCTTCCCTACATTGTTCTATTGTTTTATGCTTTGTTTTATTTTCTGGCTTTTCATTGGCCACTACGTATTGTTCTGCCACCTCATTGGTGCATTCCATAGTTTTTTAAGCCATGTTTTGAGCCTTATATTTACTATATATATTTTGCTCTCATCATATTTTTCTTTAGCTTGACAAAGGTTGATAACCGAAAACGTTTGCTCACTATTAAATAAATATATACCTGGCAACTTATTACTTTCTCTCCGGAGTTAGATGTGTATAAGAGACTCGCCACTGAGGAAGGACTAGTGTTGTCCGAAAGCTCTGGTTCTATTTCTGGCTGTTTACTTACGTTTACTTTTTAGCTGTTGCTTATCATTTTTGTATCTCTAATGAGATCCAGCCATTGTTTCACACAGCATTGTTGTTTTTCTGTATTTTGCCTTTTAATCTATATATATATATATATATATATATATATATATATATATATACAATGGATATAATGTAATGTATATTTTATAATATATCGTATATTCTCTTTATGTTGCTTTTAAGATGACACAATACTTTACAATCATCATTGCTACAAGTTTGAAAGTACTGCTACAACATGGAACGATGCGAGGGAATTGTGCGAGAGTTTCTCTTCACAGTTGATTACGATCAACACTGAAGAGGAGCTAGCTTACTTCACTGCTATCGGACATACTTATGACCCTTTCCCAAAGATATGGACAGGGATGAACGACATTGCGGAGGAAGGGCATCCAGTCTGGCTGACCCATGAACAACCGACCTATAACGAGTTTAAAGATAATGACGACCCAAATAATATGGATTGCTTTCGTATCGGCAACGCTGGTAAAAATCGTTACGACAGTTGTAATGAAGAGTTTGGATACGTTTGTGAAGGTAAGAACAATAAAAAATATTATTTCCTTGTCCAATATTACACAGGATTTTGTTTTTCTTTTTAATGATATTAATCAAGAGCAAAAAACCGGCGGCCCCTATCGGGGAAAAATTAAATATTTCAGGGAATTTTTTGATTAAATAATAATAAAATGTGTGTTAATTACTCTTTACTTAATTTGATAATTTGAAAACATGCAAGTTAAATGTCGGAGGTACTAGTCCCCCTTTCCGAGCCACTCTATTTCCTATCGGAGGTACCAGCCCCTGACGGGGAAGAGCTGGCGTCACCACTGCAACCCATACGATCACAATGATTATACATCACCTCTCACATACAGTAGCATTGCTCACACTAAACGGATTTTCAAGATTTGATTTTCCAGGTCCTGTTTCCCCTCGGACCCCTGCTAGAAGCATCCCTGGAGCTGACCTGCAAAGAGCGGCTAGTTTATTAGGCTGAACTGGTGGTAGTCACTGTGTGTGTACTGAACCGTGGTGATCTCTTGTTCACCGGTTCAATCTCTACCATTACCCCAGTTGTGACGCCACCGGCGGGAATGGGGCATCCCCGCGTAGGACAGTTCTGGACTGCCTGTAGCGCAACGAACGATCTGGTCGTCGGATAAAAAATTAAAGTAATAATAATAATAATAATAATAATAATAATAATAATAATAATAATAATAATTTGCCTATTCAAACTGTTTTGATTGCCAATATATTGTGATGTAAAAGTACATTTAGGACCAAATTAAGCCATAACATCTCTCTCCATGAACCCTACCAGGGTTACATCATGATTTGAACGATGACGGTGGGCGAAATTTCATAGTTTGCTGCATGAAATATATTTGTGCATTTTGCACTCGAACCTCCTCAGGTACCCACTATACTCCTGAGTGCAGAGAAGCAATGTAAATATGTGCTTTGCTCAACGACACATACGAAATGCAAAGCGAAGGATAGAAACTCCCAGGTTGAGAAGGCAAACCGTCTCCGCTGCCGCAAACCCCTCTTCCACACAAAAGACAACACTTTTAAGAACGATCATGCTGAATATAATAGTAATATAATCCTTGATTTATATTACAGCTTCAAGTAATATCTATGAAAGATATTCAATAGCTGCTAGGAAGAAATCACCAGCAGCCGGACACGTAGTCAGCTGTATGTTGGCAGTAAGTTCAGGGGCATGCTCAATGGAATGCAGCAAACTGGAATCGTGTGTTTCATTTTCGTATAATAGTTCTACAAACGACTGTATATTGAGCAGTAGTTCAGGTCAAAGTGCAGAGCTGGAGGATGTTGAAAATGCTAACTTTTATGTCGTGACATCAACTGCAGAGATATGCAAATCATTTACATAATCACTAAATGACCAAACAATACACTAGTGTTGTTAGTATTGTATTAATTTTTCTAGCCAAAAGCAGTCGATCGTATACATTAATTTCTTCCAATTTTTATTATAATTAATAATTTAGCTGCATGTTCAAGCATGGCCTACGTTCTGGGGAGGATGTAGGTCAGGAGGGGAGGGGTGTACAGATAGTGCGCTATTATGAATCCTTTTGTACTGTATGATTGATATGAGCATACTACTGGTAAGAATTTTAAGATGTGAGAGTACAATTTTCAGGCACATACCGGTCCACATTCTCTAAATGTTCGCATCTTAGCCCCAACCCCGTTGGGGCTGAGGTGGCATGGTATGGACGCTCACGCACTCCCTATCGCCAATGCAGGCTATCTAGTTAAGACCTATATACGCCAATGGAACGATGGAAAACTAGCTAAAAATATATATTTGTCAAATTAATGTCGGAATAAATATTATTCAAGTGTATTATTAAAATGAATTAAACAAAAATGAATAAAAATGAATCAATATGAAGGATTTATTTTTTATTCATTTTTGTTTAATTTATTTTAATAATATACTTGAATAATATTTAATGAATTAAAAAAAATGAATAAAAAATGAATCAATATGAAGGATTTATGTGGCTTCAAAACGTGAAATAATTTTTGTGTCCGATCCTCACGTTCATGCAAGGTCAAGTCGACAAACAATTCAAAACCATACTCCAAAATTTGTTGATGATTTCAATATTTTTATTTATAATTGTATTCTATTACTTAATTATTTTTTTTTATTTCATTTTTAGTTAGGTTAGATGAAGGGTGTGTAGAGCCCACAAATGTAAAAATAAACACAAAAAATGTAAAAATAAACGCATTTAATGTCAAACAACTGTACACACAAATGTCAAACTAACCGCATTTGTTATAACATGCCAACCACAAATTTAAAAATAATCACAAATAATAATGTAAAATAAAAAAGAAAATTCGCCCAAAATTGTAAAAAAAAATTAATAACAAATGTAAAATTATTTCGTCTACAAATAAAAAAACAAATCCATATCATAACATAAAATATCATAACATGTCAACCGCAAATGTTAAAAGTCATTCTAAGATAACTTATTATCAGATGTATGGGTATGTATGTACATTAGGTTTTCCCATACATTACAATCTTTAAAGTATCGAAACACCTATTTAACTGCTTAAATTAGAGCAGCTAAGGGTCCCAGCTCTGCATTTTATTACCAAAACATGAAACTAGACACCCGAGCACAAAATATCTTTCATATGTAAAAAAAAATGTTGTGTGCCAAGTTTCTGACGCCTACTATGGCCGCTTTTGTGAATTCAAAATGGCCGCCTAATAAATTTAATTTACCTTGACAATGGAAAGTCATAGAGACTTACTATTGGTGCGTCTCAAATTGTTCGAAGCATACATGTTTATATATTTGCTCTAAAATGCAACATTTTGTTAAAAAAAACAAAAACAAAAAACGAAAATAAATTGTTTCTTCTAATTATTCCAACCGTCACAGTCTAAATACGTTAATAAAAAAAAGATGTTCGTTTTATTAAATTTTCTTTCCATATTGCTTCCTCTGAACCACCTTAAAAAATTAAACATACTCAAACTAATGATCTACACAAAATGCAAATTGCCTCTTATATTTTTCAGTTTTTTCATAACGCCCTTCCACCAAACATTGCTAATCCTTTTAAAATCAAACCCTTATCCCACAAGTATAATTTACGTACTGTAAACAACCTTTGATACTTCATATTCCTTATGTTTAAGCTTTAATAATTTTTTCTCAAATATTGGAAAGGAAATTTTATAAATCTTTTGAAAGTACTACTACTCCTGAATGGAAATATCCTTTATGTATCCACAAATTAAATTTTAACATGGTAACATTTGAAAATATTGAAAATGCCCTTTCAGGTCTGCCCGAAAGCAGTAATTTGGATATTCTGAATTTTGATTCAAAATTGCTTAGGGTTGCCTCTCAATATATTGCAAAATCTCTTTCCTCTATAATAAATTTGTCTATTAGGCTGGGTATTGTTCCAGAGGATTGGAAACTCGAAAAAACAACACCTATCTATAAAGGTAGTGGATGTAAGCAGACGATTACTAACTATAGACCCATCTCCGTGGTTTGCCATATTTCAAAAATTGTTGAAAGAGAAATTCAAAATCAATTAGTTATCTAACCGAAAATGATCTCATAAGTGTAGATCAATATGCCTTCAGAAAATACTACTCCACCATCACTTGCCTTCATCGAGTTTTAGATGAATGGATGGAAACTTTGAATGACCATGAAATGATTGGAGCCTGTTTTCTCGACATATCTAAATACTTTGACTCAATTGATCATACTCTTCTCCTAACTAAATTAGAAAATTATGGCATTAAAGACACTGAAATCAAACGGTTTAAAAGTTATCTTTGACAACGCAAACAAGTCAAATGTCATAATAAATTATCTGAAAAAGCAAATGTTGAAATTGATATCCCACAGGGTAGTGTGTTAGGACCGATCTTATTTTCATTATTTATTAATGACCTTTTACAATATGTATCTCCAGGATCATGTAGCATATATGCGGATGACACTACTGACAAATCGGTAGAAAATATCAATATCAAATTACAATCAATAATGAATAATGTCGCAAATTGGTATAAATTTAATAAATTACTTGTAAATTCTAGCAAAACCAAACTTATGATAATTAAAAATAGAAATGTTCGCCCTCTTTCTTCTTTGAATATTCATGTTGGTAAGGAAACCATTGATGAGGTAAAAAACATCCGTTTTAGGACTTCAAATTGGTGAAAACCTTACCTGGAATGACCATATTCGAAAATTAAATAAAACAATTGGGTACAAAATTAACATCCTAAATAAATTGGCAGAAACACTAAATGAATCTCTTCTAAATATTCTTTATAGAAGTACAATACAACCCATAGTAAGTGTAACTGCTGTCTCTTATACACATCTTGATGTGTATAAGAGACAGGGAATGAATGGCTCTTTAAAAATCTCTGGAACAAAAGTTTGGAACAAAATCCCAATCAGAATTCAAGAATGTCAATCTCTTAATTTATTCAAAATTACTTATAAGAAACACTTTTTCTGATTTCACAATTCATTTCCTTGTATATTTTCTTGGTCTATACTTTTAACATTTATTTCCGGCCCCGAAACTTGGACTCAGAAGTACCGGGATGGTGTCCGGCGGGGGATAGTTTTTATCATTGTTTAGTTAGGTTTGTAGTTAAGATAAAAGTTGTGACAGCCCCGAAACCTTGACTCAGAAATACCGGGATGGTGTCAGTCCGGCGGGCGATTCTTTTTTTTCGTGAAGAGCCAAGCATAGGGTGACATATAAAGTGCTCTGATTGGCTAATGATAAGATGACATAATCGCACTTTTGTTTGACAGTCGCTAGGTATCTCGCACACTCGTCCGAGCAATGCGGCTGCGATACACGCCAACAAAACAAATCCATGCACATACAACGCGCCGAGTAAGCCTGATTTTTATGCGTGTAACAGATTACTGTATTGGGAACAACATTTAGTAGGCTACCATAGTCACCGCTGATCATACAACTCTAATACCCACTGCTACCAATAGGCCTAGAAAACACTGTAGTAGACCTACTATGAGTACAAACGAGGTCGTTTGCATAGAGGGCCTAATAGTAGGCCAGTTAGTAGGCCCTGGGATCACAGACTTTTAGGCTAGATATGTTATACTGTACCTTGTTTAAATAGCGATTTCGAATAGTTAACGCACAGTTAATAAAGCAGTCAAAATTTAGTATTCACGACAGCAACAGTAAATAATGCAATATCTATTTTTCCGAAGTGGTACTGTTTTATGTACTGTGGTACTATTATTTGGCAAGAGTGTAATTTACATTTTTTGACTTAAAAAAATAAGTTTTTTCAAGGTTTTAGTTTTTTGTATACACTAGGTTATGGAAGACTTTCTTTTTGCTTTCAAGAAGTACTCAGTGGAACATTTTCAGTACAATGTTCTCTTCGCACAACCTTCCATTACCCAACTGTGTCTTTCCTAAATGTTCTAAACTTATTTTGACATGTATAGACAACATCTGGCTTTTTACTTTGTACATTTGCTCACGTATTTTGATTAGGCATTCATCTGGAATTGGCTGTGTTGAAGGTAGTGACAAGATGGTTGAATTCTGCTATTAGCAATGTCTATCAGTCAGCGTTTCATCCAGAAGCATCACAAAAGGCCAAATTCCCACTCTGTGGTATCATTTCATAAACCTAAAAAAACCCCACCAGATTCAAGTATTTAATTGTGCTGTACTGTGTATCCATTTATTATGTCATGACATAACAACATCAGCAGTTTGAAGAAATTTTTTATCAAACAAACCTGGGTTGCTACTTATTTGTAGGTTGGTTGATATTTAAAAATATTACTTTATTTATTCAAACATCACATCTCAAACAATAATATAAGGTGGCCAAAGACCAAATTGCAGTTTACTTGTGTTACATAATATTCATTAAAAAAGGATATATAGGGGCCTATAATAAAGACTAGACAGTTAAAATGTTGTAACATCATGTAAAACTACAAAATAGAAAAATTAAAATGGTAAAAAAAAATTACAACCAATAATTTAAGCAACTGAATAATAAAGAAAGGGGGCGTCTCACATTGCTAAGTTTGCTGTTAGTCAAGTATAGCATTATAATTTTAAAATTATATAATTATAATATTTTTAAGTATTGTAGAGATGTGGACAATATGCCTGGGTCTAAGCCGTAGTAGAAGTAAAGTTTGGTAGTAGGGTAGTTATTAAATAATAATTATTATATAACAGTATTGGTTTTATTATAATTTTTACCATATTGTAGTTAAGTTGTAGTTAAGCATAACCTTGAGCCGTAATTCCTGGCCCCGAAACCTTGAGTCAGAAGTACCGGGTTGGTGTCCGGCGGGGGATAGATTTCCACCAAAGTTTTAACTGTTGTTTATTTTGTTGTACTGTGCCGGTTACTTTTGTTGTTGTTATTGTAACATGTGTTTGCAGGACCATATTGTAAAACAGCTGTAAGATCTCGCCTGTATATGTTTTCCTGCCTAAAGATGTTTTAAATAAATAACATAAATAAATAAATAATGTTAAACTTAGGTTATCTGAACATTTTCTTTCCGTATCTGGACCACGTATATGGAATGGTCTTGATGACAACTTTTTGATCGTCTTGATGGCATCCTGGCCGTGTTCATTGTCACACATCTACATCATGGAATCCGGGGAAGAAAGACCATTCGCTTTCGCCTTGCGAACGTTGACATCGAGTGAGCGTAACTATGGCCATGCCAACTTCAGAAGACAGCATTATCGTTGATATTCGGAGTGAAGTTATTTCACGAAGACATATACAAAAGAAAGTTTACGCTAATGACCGACCATAAACCGTTGCTGACGATTTAGGAAAGAAATCTGGTGTGCCTGCTTTGGCAGATTCGAAATTACAGAGATGGGAAGTGGCGCGCGTAGGGTTTGGCACCCGGGGGCAAGTGTATAAAATTGCACCTCCTTCCCCCATTATATTAATTGATATTTTGAAATTAATTGATATTGGTTGTATAGACTTTAAACATATCCATACTGTACGTCTATATCATGCACTGTCTAAATAACATTATTTAAATCCCAATAACTATTATTATTCTAGCTCTCATATGTTCTTTCTTACAAGGGGTGGCGACAGGATTTGCCCGAGGGCAGTCCGAGGTCCGGGTGCGATGCCCGAGGAAGGGGAAGATTTCTTTGAGTCAAGTGGGCGTGATCGAGCGTCGCTTAAAATCTCCTGAAAGTGGTCTAGACCAGCTAGGGGTGGGTGGGGAAGAACTTAACAAAAGTTTTGACAATTTATGGGTTTCAAAGTCTTACTCAATCGATTTTAGAGTCTACTAATATGTACAAAATACATACAATTGTTTTTCTCAGCAACTAATTATAGTTATTCTCCCCGACGAAGGGGGGTGGGGGGGCGAATGGCGCCATTCCTGATTCTTACTATTGAAACTGCATTACAATGCTCGGAACTTTGTATACAATTTTACCATTATCCTAATTTGTAAGGCTGTTGTATTTATCGCACAGCTTAGTATTCTTATTCTTTAAATTTATCTTATAGTAGAGTCCTGTTAGTTGCTGAATTTTTAACATTGTTAAACTCACAACTGAATTTTGTATGCTTTTGCATCAGCTAATAAGTTAATGATCAAAGTTAGCAATGTTGTCTGCTTTATCACGCTCACTAAGCAGAATATAGTCTCGCTTTTCCCATCGTGGCTCTGAGATAAGGCAGGATGATCTTTAGTCATGTAGTCATTACAGAATAGGATAAGAAAACAAGAGAAAACGGTCGAAATGGACTGAAAAGAAATCACAATCTGTAAATTCGCCAATTAAAACAATCACATTCAGATTCTTATTAATAACTGGAAAATAATAATACCTGACGAATTTAAATAGGCCTACATCCATTTCGTCGTGTTTTTTTCTAAAAAGTGTTTTTTTTTTTACTTTCATTCTCCCATTTCAGCGCCCCCTCAAACCTGGCGCCCGGGGCACTTTCCCCCACCCCTTCACCCCTAACTGCGCCACTGGAGATGGGCGATTGTGTTGTCTGCCTATCGTTATGACATCATCTTTCGAAGTATGGGAGAGCATAATGCCGAAGCGTTTTCCCGATTGCCAGCAACACCAGTGACGAATTTATAACAAATGCAACGATAACGATAAAAATGCTAAAAAGCAATTGTTCATATAGAAAATACGAGAATTTTTTACACTAGAACGATTCGATAACGATTTAGTTATGCGATAACAACATAATTTTGACAAATCAAATCAGATGATGTCATAATCATGGAAAAACATTAAAATCTTAGTAGTAGCAACGATTTTATAGTTGCTTGATGGTAGAACTCAAGATCTTAAGGAGGAGTGTAGTAGAATTACCCACTGTTATTTAGCATATTGTTAACAGAGAGGACGAACGTCAACACACGTGCGTTTTTAGTGAAAACTGCCATGTTGAGCATAATACACTACAGTAACAGATATGGAACGACCGAATGGTCTTGAATTGTAGTACTCAGACCCCATTAACCCAAAGCACTATCCATCATTACCTTATTATCTTTTTTTTTTCATTTAAACATTTGTTAGAATATTAGGTGGTAGTGTAAGAGAATAGGCTGAAGAGGAAAAATGTATTCCTGAAGAACTAGTGGGCTTCAGAAAACAGTTATAGCGTCACCAACAATTTATTTATCTTAGACCTTCTTCTAAATAAGACGTCATTGTAAAAAAATATAAGCTTTACTGTGCTTTTGTAGATTTCAATAATGGTATAAAAGGGTAAGTACAGTTTCAAAAACTATATGACATTATACTGTAATGTCTTTTAAACGTGTACAATATATGCAGACAAATACACAGATTAGAATAAAAACAAAACATGTCTGACAGATGACATTGAAAGCACCTCAGGATTAAAAAAAAGTTGTCATTTTTCGCAGATTCTTCTTAATTATTCTCTTTCTAAATTATTTTGCACTTATTAGCAGATGATACTTTTATTTTCGTATTGAAAGGTTGCACTAAAAAACAATTCAAATTCTTACAAAAATGTAAAAAAAATAATTCGAAATAAATAAAATGAAAAATAATTAGGTTATGGTTTTCAGAAAGTAACAGCGAAAGATGAGAAATGGGAGAGTGATAGTGTAGAAATTGTAGTAGTTATAAGTAATATAACTATTTGCGTTTCCATTTTAATTGTAAATTTAGACAACCATGAATGAACGATGTTTAATATCTGAATGAAATGGTTAAATTTTGGGTTTAAATATCCTGGGATACAACTTAAACTATTTGATAGCCAAATAATGTCAGTATTGTTACATGGCAGTGTGATTTGGGGTTATCATAATTTAAATTGTGCCGAAAATGTCCATTCCTTTTAAATGTACACCAGTCATGCAAAAACTAAAGAAATTCGAAACGAATTAGGGAGATTTCCCATTAAAGTTATCAACAAATTAAAATAGTTAATTATTGGATAAAAATAAATGAGATGGAAAAAACAATGTCACCCTATATACAGTATTCTATCAAAATCAAAGATTGTGGGCTGAGATTTGATTTGACTGTTTTTCATTTGGGATGAAACACATATAGATAACTATGGGATTTAGTTACATGTGGAATGTACCTGTAAATGATAATCTCCTAAATATTCTTCACTGAGAGTTTATGACAATGCATTATAGACAATATTGTACTGACAGGTAAATATTTATTCAGCAAGATTATTAGACCCAAATTATTTACAATACAATTAAGTTTGGAAAATACTAACTCAAAAATATATTTTTAATTTAAACTTCAACCATCATTAAAAGATAGAGAAAAAAATAGGACATGTTTATTTTATATAGAAGACGAAAGTCATTCCATTTATGTATGTCCCTTTTATAGCGCACCAAGAAAAAAACTTATTTTTATTAAGAAATATGTTTTTAAAATTATGGCAATTTTTTGTTTTCATCAAATTATTAATTGTAAACATTCCTTTTATTTCATTTTCTACATATTTTATGGAATAGTATTTGGGTCATCGTTCCTATTTTAATATGAAATTACCCGATGTCATAATTCCATGCTAGTAGGTGAACAGAGTGACTTACTAAATGTTCAAATATGGACCTGTAGGTGCCCGAAAATTACACTCTCCTATCTTAACATTTTTACTGGTAGTACGTTCATATCAACAATATAGTACAAACTTTACTTAATAACAATTAGGGGGAGCAACAGCACCCTTTGCACCCCTCTTCCTACCTGCATCCGCACCGAAACGTAGGCCATGAACATGTGGCTAACTTATTGGTTAGAATAGAACTTGGGAACAATTAATATACTTCTGCTTTTGGCCAGAATAGTCAACACGATACCAACAACACACATTTATTGATTGTTCACTATATAAATGTTTTGCATATCTCTTCAGTTGATGTAAGGACATAAAAGTTAGCGTTTTCAACATTCTCCAGCTCTGCACTTTGACCTGAACTACTGCTCAATATACAGTCGTTTGTAGAACTATTATACGAAAATGAAACACACGATTCCAGTTTGCTGCATTCCAGTGAGCATGCCCCTGAACTTACTGCCAACATACTGCTGGTTATGTGTCCGGCTGCCAGTGATTTCTTCCTTGCAGATATTAAATATCTTTCATAGATATTGCTCAAACCTGTAATATAAATCAAGAATTATATATTACTATTATCTTTATTATGTAGTTTGTCTTTCTGAAAGTTATTTGGTGCGTGATGAAATCGGTTTGCTTTCTCAACCTAGAGTTCGCTTTGAATTTTGCTTGTATCCTTGAGCAAGGCACTTTATCTGCGTTGCTTCTCCCCACCCTGGAGTATTACTGGGTAAATAAAGAGGTTCGAGTGCAAAATGCACTGATATATTTCATGCAGCAAACTATGGAATTTCTCCCACAGACATCGTTCTATTGAAAGGTAAAGCGTGAAAAACCGCTTCTTAGTTTTATAGAGTGCTATATGAAAACCTAATTATTATTGTTATTGTTCTTGTTATTGACAGTTGTTCTTGTGTCTTTCTTCATTAGTTTTATTATTATTATTACAATCATTTCCATCATAAGCTTATTGTAATTGTAATTATTAATATATCATCTTTTAAATAATTATAAAATTATGCATATAATAATACTAATAATCAGTTTATTAAAGTTATTTTAATATTATATCGTAGTTAAGGCAGATATGATATGTAAATGTTGATATTTTAGATATTTAAACTTGCTCATCACTCTTATCAGCAATTACTTATTAATATTAACATAATATGTGTATATGGATTAGATTGGATTTCTTCGCTGTTGTACAAACCAAGGATAACCCACGAAAATCTGAAGAAGACATATTTAAAGTGGGGGAGGGGGGTCACTCCGGTAGTGAATTTTGCAGTACACTGGGAGACAATCCTCTCCTCTTTTCCAAAGAATGTACTGTGCATGGGCGCAGATCATAGGGGAAACGTCCCCTCATACATTTTTAAGGTTGTTTACCTTTTTATTTCCTCCACTTTTCGGCGGAAATGGGATTTCATAAGTTAAAAAGATGCCTGAAAATTGTTGAACTGCATAAATTACCCAGATCTTAAAGAGCCCTGTACAGCCAGAATACATCTTCTTATAGCAAGATACCGGTATCGTGCAAATATCGGTGTGCGTGTGCCTTTATTATAATTAATAAGAAGTATGAGAAAAAAATGTGTAATGTAAAGTAAATACATCGAAGCCAGTTAAGTTTTATTTTCTATGGTGCATCACATAGATTAATTAGATCTCTATGATTGCCGAAAATCCCTAATAAAAGATGATGAGAAAGTTATTGGCACACTTAATTTTGACTATAATGGTGGTGTGATGATGATGAATTTTACTAAAAGAGTATCAATTCCGGCCAGCTAGAAGTACTATTTACCAAATTTTCTGAGATGTGCTGAGATGGGTGTGGACTCATGGCTTAAAGTAGATAAAGTAAATGCATCAGAGGCAATATTTTAAAGTTTTATCTTTAATGGTATATGACAGAGATTATTTATATCTCTGATTGCCGAAAATCGCTGATAAAAGATTTTTGAGAAATTTCTTAACGCTTTATTTTGACTATAATGGTGATGTGATGGTGATGAATTTTTTTTTAACAGTGTAATTCCGGCCATCTAGAAGTACAATTTACCCAAGTTTTCGCGCTTCAACCCCAACCGTGGTATGGCTGAGCTTGGTGTGGAGTCACGGCTGTAAGTAGATTAATTAAACACATAACATTATTGATAAGATATTTTAAGATCATGGGAAATTTGTTGACGCATCATTTTGACTGTAATGGTGATGTGATAATGATGAATTTTACTGTATAAGATTGTCATTTTCGGGAATCTAGAGGTAGGCCTACTATTTTCTCAAATTTGGGGTTGAGGTTATCTAGGCTCATGGGTGAAGCGGGTAAATTATAAGTAAATACATAAAAAATAATGTTTTAAAGTTAGAATATTATGGTACATCACACACAATATTAATTAGATCTCTACGGTTGCCAAATATCGTTGATTTAAAAGATCATGAAAAATTTTCCATTTCTGCCCTCCAGCTTAAACACACACACAAAATGATGAAGATTGAACCGGTGACCAAGAGATCTCACGGCTTTGGGCCACGCAGTGGCTAAGACCTGTTTAGCCGACTGAGCCATCCGCTCTTATCTTATGTCCTTTTTGCTCTTGCTTAATATTATTACTAAAACGAAAACCAAATTCCATTTTAATATTGGACAATGAAAGTTATAGTATACGTTTTTTAATTGTTCTTACTTTCACAAACGTATCCATACTCATCATTACAGCTTTCGTGACGAATGTTACCACCCGAGCCGATACGAAAGCAATCCTTATTATCCGGGTCGGTAGAAATTCGAAACTCATTGTATGTCGGTTGTTCGTGGGTCAGCCAGACTGGATGTCCTTCCTCCGCAACGTCGTTCAACCCTGTCCATATTTTTACCGGGAAATCGTCGACAGTCGAGGCGATAGCAGTGATGTTAGACAGCTCTTCTTCCGTGTTGATCGTAATTAAATGTGAAGAGAAACTCTCGCACATTGCTTTCGCGTCGTTCCAAGTTGTAGCATTATTTACAAACTTGTAGCAATGATGATTGTACAGTATTGTGTCATCTGAAAGCAACATATAAGAGTATACGACATTAAAAACTACAAAATCTACATTATATTTCGTAATTTGTTTTTGTACCAAACCGAGACTTGCTGTTAATCAAATTAATTATTTTTTGCCAACTCCAAAACCTTAGTCCAGAATGTGGCAGGTCGACGATTGTGCTACCATGTATGCGCATAAACGACCCAGTCATAATTCAGAATAAACTTATTGATAATTTGAACAAATGTAATAGGCCTAGATGGTTAGTAGGAAATACTTTCTCTCTACATCTGGGTAAAACCGAGTGTATTTTATTTGGGACTAACAGAAGGCTGACAAATGTAAATAAATTTGAAGTTGAAATAATGTCGGGTCATATTGATAATGGCAGAAAATCAGTAAAATTGGTTTTGAAATTGATGAAAGTGCATCGAGAGGTTAAATTTCCTCAAATTTTATTTCAAAGGCTAATACCAGGTTAAATTCCTCTACTGTCAAGTCCCATATCCTAATGCTAGATGTAGAAAATTATTATCCACTGTCCTGATTAAAAGTTTACTTGATTATTCATTCTCTTCCTAGTATGTTGCTGTATCCAAAAGCACTTAAATCAAAACTCCAGGTCACACAAAATAAATTAGTTCGTATCATCAATAAAAAGGGACCCCGGGTTCGTGCTGGTCAGCGATAACTATATAATTTAGGTCTTTTTAAATTTGGAAGATATAGTTAAGTTTCTGATACCCTGTCATGTGTATAACGTGTTCCATTATAACTGTCCATCATATATGCATTTAAAATTTATAGGATATATCAATCCAATAGCTAAAATACTAGGAATAGTTCAGTGACTTTTAGAGTGCCCACTAGAGCGTCTGATTCTTTTTGTTATAAATCAATCAAAGATTGGAATAAATTACACAAAGAAATTATAAATAAACCAAATATGTCTACATTTTACTGCTACTAAACACATTACTACTGAGTCTCGAACAGCTGAAAATTCTTCTGTTGTATTACTGAAAAGAATGTTGATTCTGCAATCCACTGATTTATGTACATTTTAATGCCATTATTTGCCATTTTCTCTCAATCTTTGTCTTTATTAAAATTGATTTGGTACCTTTTAATATATATATATATACCTTTTAACTGTCTCTTTATACACATCTAGATGTGTATAAGAGA
>NW_022716546.1:895272-910495 GCF_011630105.1 Anneissia japonica
ATATATATATATATATATATATATATATATATATATATATATATATATATATATATATATACTTATACATGTACCGTATATTGGTCGACACTGAGAAATACGTCTAAGCAGAATGATTACTAAAGTTAAAAGGAATCTTACAAAGGATGTTAAATGTATTACTTTATGGAAGACTAAGAAAATTTCTTACTTCACTTTCACAAAAGATACTACTCTCTATGAGTTCGGTATAGTGTACCATTTTAAATGTTCTGGATGTAACCATGATTATACTGGTAAAACAGATAGGTGTTTTATTACAACATGCTACCTTATCTAACAGTGTAGTTCATAATCACGTTCATACCTATAATTTTCAGTGCAATAGATTTTGACATTTTAGTCTATTGCAATAACTCGGGAATTTGAAATTGAATGACCAGCTGATTTGAAATGTTCGGCTACTGGCTGATCAGGTTTAACAGTTTTGATAGATGAATAATGTTGTGTCATAGATTTGAAGTCAAAGGTCATTAAGGTGTCATTCGTCTTTCTAACAGTATTTGAAAGTGCTACTAGAGGCAAACGATTGTGTCATTTTCAAACAACTTTTTAACTGTACCATGATAAAGCTCACTGATCTGGCACTTCTGACCCAGTTCTGTGGTTAGTTTACTATCGTTATGCTAGTCTTTATGGAAGTTTTGTACATGCTCATATGGGGTAAATCTTACCTCGTCAGAATAAACCAATGCATTCTCTGTATTTGTATCTCAAAATAAGTATTCTATCAACTTACGTGAGCATCCAAGAACTTCAAATCTTAAGCTGCAACGATCATGACAGATGGTTGTATGAATTTGGATAAATTTGGCGCGTACTCTGGATGGGAACATATTTGTTACGGCAGTGTCATGGTCTGAGTTGGCATTAAACACCTTGTTAAAAGAAGTGCAACAAATAGCAAAATAAATACAAGTTCGGCACAATAAATCAAGCGATAGCTGATAAATTATTCATTTGCAGATATGTTTCTATACAGATTAGGAAGACAATATAATCTTAATAATTTACAATTAATTATTATCAATAAAATTAATAAAGTGGTGAAAATATTAATGATAAATATTATATGATAATAGTCATGCTTATTAATTTTCATCGGGTTTCAAATCATAAAAAACAGAACAATGTGTTATAGTTAGCGAAACATTAATTGACTATTATCAATATGAAATACATTATAAATTTGACAGTTAAAAAAAACAAATAGGTTAAAACACTTATTTTACAGCATTCAATTTGATATTGCATGCTTCAGGTGTTTTTAAATGCTAGCCTAGTTTATATTGCATTTCAATGGTACCGGTAATGGATGTAGATGTGGCTCATAGGTCCTAATACTATGTCTCAATACGCTTGAACAAATTTTCAAAAGAAGTTACATAAAAGAGCTAAGAAACAATTAAATAATTAACGTTCAATGGAGAGCTTTTGAGTGCAGGACGACGGTATGGTTTTGGACGTATAAGACGTCAATAAGAAGTCATCTGCGCGTGGGAGAACTTAGCCTGGGTTCCAGGCCCTAATTTTAGGGTACTCACTCTTTTTTGCACTTAGTGCGCGCCATACCTAATTTAATTGGCGTCCCATACTCGATTTCTTTTTTTTTCGAATTAGCTTATTCCGTCTATAAATTAACTTTCTCGTTGGTGGCGCTGTCCAGAATGAGAAAAATAATAAAAAAATAAGAGACTTGTGGCAAGTCTAGGGAGAACTGTGAGTTCTTGTTGTCGATAAGATAACGAGGACACAATTTGGCCCGAATCTGCGGTGTGCAGAGAAGAGAAAAAGTAAATCAGTTCTTGAGTAAAGTCGTCGCACAAATCAAATGATCCCTATTCACCAGCATGAAGAAATAATAAAATATTGTCCGTATTTGACTGGTTTCTTTACGTTAAAAACGATTTTTCGTTGAGTATTATTTTAATTCGGTAGTGCGTAAAGTAGACAAGGAAAAATTAACGCAAACAAGAGTGTGTTAATTTGCAATAATTTATTCACGTGACCAGAACATGGCTGATTGGTCAATTTACCAACAACATTGTGGTAGTATAATTTAGATTAAATTTCAAAAAAATGACAATTTTATTTACCCACATAGAATCGTGGAAATGGTAGGCTAACAGAATCCAAAAACTGCATGAAAATATTTTTTTTTCTTTTTTTTGCAACGAAAAACGTATACTCCCACTAGCCGAAGCAATATTGCTCACGCTAGCGTGTATCGCAGTATCTACGCTGTCATTTCGTTTTGTCGAGTACCATTAGGCACAAGCAGCAGGCGCGGTTCGACGAAGAAAGACCAGTCGAATGCGGCCATTAAAGCTTACTGCAACTGCACCGGCGTCCATGATTGTAGTAAAGGTGTCTCCATCAAGACTGTAGTGAACTTCGTATGAGCGCACCCATTGGGGATAGTCTCCCCGGCCCTGCGTAATCAATCCGGTTACCCATAACGGAGAAGAAAATTCAACTTGAATCCATTGTTGTTGGTTGTTACTACTTATCCATCCCCTGGCATCATTTAGTCGGGCAAGATGAGCCGCAAAGACATGTGAATACTCCGAAGATGCTGTCAGTTTTTCTGAAGGAATTGTTCCATCTTCAAGCCCAAGAGGCTTATTACAGGATTCTAAACAATATTTTAATAACATTTTTGTACTTATTTATTTTTATTTATATCTTTATTATGAATACAAAAATAGTATTATTGGATAAAAAAAAATCGTCCATTGTGGTCCAAAAATATTAAATATAAAATACAGAATAAGAAACAATAAATTAAACATTAATACAATACAAAGAATTCAATTGCAAAACAACGTTAAACATTATTTAATTTTAAAATTTAATTATAATATTCTTTACATTTTTTTGTTGTTGAAATACTTGATTTGAGAGTGTGCTTTGAACTGAAAAAGAAAGTGAATTCCATATTTTAATGGCTGTAATTTTATAGGTGGTAATTTGATGGGAGGGTGGATGGACACCCAGCAGCACGAAAAAAAAAAAACAAAAAAAAAAAACAAGAAAAAAACAGCTGAACAAAGGGCGGATGAACTCCTCGGAGCCAACGGCCAACCATGCCTTAATTTAAGGAGTAGGTTTTTTTAGTTTCATAAAATAACTTAAACTTTCTTTTTTCTCAAAATGTCCAACTCAAAGAGCTGAATCACCAAACGCATAGAGGCTTTTTCGCATGATGCGCTCTAAAAATCCAACTATTATTATTATTTATTAACATAAGGGCATATTTCTCTTACCATGACATCTTTGGCCCATCAACAATTATCACAGTTTATATTCCCTAATTAATGTAGTGGATAGACAAACATAGAACGCGAGGATTGATTCCATTTCAACTCAAAACTAAACACTTCTCTCAGATAATTTCAAATTAGATAAGTAGGTTTATACTTTTTTAAATGAAAATTCACTTACCGGAAGATGAAAATCTGAACAATGTAAGACTGTACACTAAAATCAAGGTTTGAAACATAATTTACCATTTACTAATATCACAATACGTAGTCGTACATCATACAAGACAGTAATACTACCTATTTAGTTTATAGTTTCATCAAAGTTACGGCATTAATGTTACGTTTATCTGCCAACCAACAATCATATCGATATCGGATCGTTAGTTTATAATAGTGCTATATATAGGTTTACTATATACCTACTATATTTCAAAGGACGTTTAATTATTAATGTAAATAACGATTTATAATTAGGTTTTAATTCTTTTGGGAACAGTTAACGATTTTTTTTTCTTTTTATGATGTACGTATATAAATGAACATCGATGATGTAGCCGCTTAATAGACATTGTTGTTGCATGATTGACTTGAGCAAACAATTGTTTGTGCATGGTTTTACACAAACAAATACAGGTTATAAGTATAAAGTCATCTGTAATGTACTAAGTAAATCGATATCTGTATCAAGCCGATACACTCAGTCTCTCGCCGATCGACCGGACTTATTATGCCCAGAGTAATTTCTGCTACCCTAGAAGACAAGTTGTGGTTGCTATGAGTGTCGAAGCTTACAAATAATAGTGTAGTTTTAGCGCACATATCCATCAAATGTAAGATGCTCAGGGCGCTTGATATGTGGACTAAGAACTCGATCATTGACTTTCTTCGCCCCTAAGGGTCCCTTCGTGTCTGTGCTACCCGGCAACCAGGTACCAGCAACTCTCGTCGTCCACCACATGGGTTGTCTGTTCCAGTACACCGGGGTACCGCCCTACTCGTCTCGAAGGATGTACTGGAATAAGAAGAATACTTACCTAATAAAATAGCGTGGTGAAATTTTAGGTGGCCTTGTATCAGACTGTACTTATCGTATTTATAAATATAGTGTAATAATTCAAGTTCATATTTATTGCAATCAATTAAATTATTAGATAAAAAAGTAAACAGTGCTGTAGTGAAAATTAATAAAATAACATTCAAAAGTCGTCAAAAAGATTAAAAAAAAACATACAAGAAAAACACTAAAATCATTGAGAAAATAGAAGCAATTTGCAAGCTACCCATAAAGAAAATACTGCATGTCAGGAGACTGGAGTAAAAGTGAGTAGGCCTACACTATTGTGGTAGCGTTGCATAAAGAATTTATTAAGTGAGTGACTTGTTTAGAAAAGCATCACGATTTGAATACCATCGAATCAAAAATACTCGGGAACAAGATTTGTCTATTTAATGTTACTGGTGGCGCAATGCAAGACAAACAAACTGCGCGGTTAACTGAACAGCGCGAAAGCTTGTTTTTATGAGAAGGTTGTTTTTTGCTTTCATACATTTTATTAATAATGATTGGTATTGTGAATGCAAAGGCAAAACGTAAGCATGTAGATGAAGACATGTATGATCCGAAAAAGAGAAAGGTAACATATGGCCGTTTCACAAATATCTTCTAAGCTACGTTTAATAATAAATTAAACCATAGGCTGCCTAGGATAGGCCAGGCTAGGGCTTAAGCCTACCCGAGGGCTACTTAGGCCTATACATTTCATAGCTAGGCCTTGGCTAGGTCTGGTATAGCTTATAGTAGGCCTTGCTGCCGATACCCTGGTACCTGACTGGCCTGGCTAGCCTAGGCCTAGTAGGCCTAGCCTAGAATTTACATAATATTAAAGGACAGAACTTTATAGGCTATAGGTACCTAGCCTAGCTAGAAACAAAAAAATAGAACTAGGCCTATTTTAAATGTTATGTTCTTCAAACCACTGTGTAAAGAATAAGGCAATCAATTGAAGCATTTCAAGACCAAAATTATGTAAATCGGACCATTATTAGCGAAGATATTGCAAAATTAATGTCGTCTAATTTTGTTGGAGTTAATTCCTTTTGTTTTTATTGTATGAAGTTTGTGTCCCGTACAGTGTAAATATGCCTTATTTCAAGCCATTTTGAATTAAGGAACATTATCATAAACGTACTAAATATTTACAATACTATATGAATATAGGCCCAAGGTCAATACTAAACATCAAAATTTAATAATAATAATAATAATAATAAAATAATAATAAAAATTAATATTATTATTTTTTAAATAAGTAAAATAGACGGGTCAGGCTGAAAAATATATGAATATACAATTAAAAAAACCAATAAAAATTAGTTTTCGACATTATATATATTATATAATATACATACACTTGACAATTCCTGTGATACAAGTTTACGAATGCTAGGCCCAAATCATGGGCTTAGGCACCACTGCAGCTAGCGGGGAAACCATGCTTTCGCCGCGACTAGGCGTAAAAAATTTACGAGGGCGCCCTCACAATTGTCGGGTCTTGGCCTAGGCCCGCTAGGCGACGAAGCAATATATTTTCAGTAATCTATAACTTTTATTAGCTACGCTAATGTTTCGAAAATCTTTCTTACTTTATATTTCAATATCTGGAGAAAACCGACAAGGTAATGAAAAAGCTTGTAAAGAACTTCTAATATTCTTTATAAACGTTGAAACTTTCATAGTACTTAAAAAACTTCTACAGAACCGAATCTCGCGCTTAAAAAAAACATAGCCTTGTTGACATACAGTATTATTAATGGAGGTTGTCTGAAAGTAGTTCGGGTATAATTTAACGATATCAAACTACGTAATACATGTGGGTATCCTATTCTCTGTCGGGAACTATTTCCTATCCCGTTTTCCGTATCGATAATCTAGAGCGCCCTCTATCACTTTTGAGCTTACCTAAGGCGCTAATGCACTTTCGCACTTAAATTTTCATGCTAAAATTTATTTATAGAATAGGCCTAGCTAGGCCTATCTAAATGTTCTTACATTCATAACATATTTATCAAACATCATAGTTAAATCATCAAATTTTGTATGAAACACGCATTTTGTAGAAACACATGCTACATGAATTTAAATTTGTCATGCATTTAGCACAAGTCTAGGCCTATAATGCGTGATAAAGAATAAATATAAAAATGTTAGTAGGAGCTTTTGTGAGAATCAATTCACTGAGAAAAGTTAACTTTTTTGACCAAACTAACTAAGCCAACCACGCACTTTCCATGGCTAGTAGTTCATTGTCCAGGCCTCGAATTTGGGGATTTTATGGGCAAGGCCAAATGGCCTTCGGTATGACTCTGACATGATTTTGAAAGGCACAAAGGCCAAATGGAAAGGCACCAAGGCCAAAATTTCAAGTATAAAAGGGCACCCAAGGCAAAATTTGATTTAGCCTCAGTACTAATTTCTCGCGAGTGCCTTGATTCGTCGTAGCCAGCCTAGGCCAAGCCAAGCTAGGCCTAGCCAAGCCATAGTTGTCAATAGTAATATGACTTTGTTTAGAGTATTAACTATTAATTATCGATTCAATGTTGGAATATACTGCGGCAGTCGGCGATTGTACAAAACAGTCAAATTTCAAGAATTTCGATATCTTTGTGTTGTTCCTCAGTCTGTTGTCATCGGAGAGGAAGCCACAACTCTAAACTGGCCGCGAAAGCTGTTATGACGTAAGATCGCCCAAAGTTAGCTGTGCAGCAAGCACATGTTTACAACCTATACAAAGGCCGTATTCGACTGGTCGTTCTTCGTTAAACCACGCCCACCTGCGCGGCAGTATCATCCTAATCAACGAAGATGACCAGTCAAATAGAAAACTTTTACTCGACAAAACAAAATGGCTGTATAGTTACCGCGATACACGTCGCGTAATCAAGATTGCTTCAACTTGTGGTAGTATGGATTATTCGTAAAAAGAAATATTTTCATCAAGTTTTTATTCTGTTTGCCTACAATAATTTTTTGAATCCATGTTGGTAAATATTATGTTTATTTTATGAAATATAATCTAAGTTATATTAACGCAAATGGGCAATTTCATGGTAGCGGAATCACTATTTTGCTGAACTTTTTAACTTTAATCTAATGTCATATTTACACTCCATTCTAATTCTTGGAATAATTATCATATTTACATAACTATGGAATCCATCTATAATTTCTACCCTAGTTTTTTTTAAAAACCTATCACAATTTTGATATAATATCAAAAAATATGTATGGTAGCGGAAAAACAAAAAAAAATACCCTCTATTTTTACCACTTCACATTTTACTAAAACCCTCTGATTTATGAAAGTGATTTAAAAATTGAATACATCTCAGTTTATCATAATTTAGTGTAGTATTGAATGCAAAACATTGATTTTTAAAAATGTTTATAGTTTTGGAGATATTTATAAAAATATAAGACCATGTCTGGTAGCGGAATCACAGTAGCGGAATGACCATTGATAAAAGTGCAAATTAATATTTATGAAGAACCTTCTTGACTAAATGTAAAATCTTTCACTTTTTATGAAAACAATGCTGAAGCAATTCACTTGGTATTTGAAACAAAATTTATTTTACTTTATCAAGTCTCAAACACAATTATAAAAATTATGAAAATTAATAAAAATATTGGATTGTTTATACTATAATTACCAAAACACAATAACATTATATTTTTAGTCTAGAGTTTGCCTATCTATACTTAAAAACATTCTGAGAAATTTAGTTGTTTAAGTATTTAACTTAATCAAATATATAATATCATTTATGAATTTAATTATGGTGGCGGAATGACAGTAGCGGAATGACATTGGAATATTGCTATAATTTACTGGTGATTCTTAAGTATATTCAAGCCTGTAGCCAGGATTTTGGTAGGGGGGTTCTTTTTGATACTGAAAGGGCACTTGCGAGCACCATTGGCTGGGGCCAGGGGGCTGCCAAGGGCCCCCGATGGGTCGAGGGCCAAAACCCTGGAAGCTCCAGCATTCTAAGCATTTACAGGTGTTATTTAATTGATTTGAGAGGCCATACATTAAAAAAAAATGTATATATTAAAGAGGTAATTTTTTGAGTTGGGAAAAGATAGAAAAAAAAAAAACTACTACTTTAGTACTACAGTACAGTATTGGTAATTTAACAACAGTAGCATGATACAAACTCCAAAGAATCCAGTATGGTTTATTCTTTATTTTTTATTTATATAGCACATTTTTTATGTAGTTTCTGAGAAAAGTACACCTCGCCCTTTTCCCATACCTAAACTTGCATTTGAACAACAAAGTTGATCCAAGCTTTAATTATTGTTTATTTGTATCATTTAACCATTGAAATTTGTTAATCCATTTAATACTTGGAAAAGAAGTTGAATTTTGTTGCTATCTTAGTGGGTAGCATATTTTGGTAGCGGAAATACACGTCATTCCGATACTACATTTGGTAGCGGAATCACGTTTTTTTAAACCTTTATTTCTAAAAATATATAATAAAATTTATTTAAAGCCTATTATTTTCTGATACATCTATCAGTAGTCTATTATCACCTGTACTTTCATTTTTGAAAAATCAATACTTTTGGAGAAATTAAAAAAAAAATCACTTTTTTGGTAGCGGAATCACATAAATTAACCAAATTTTTTTAAAAACAAAAAAAATAATTTATTATTTAAAAATTATAATTTTCACCTTTAAAAATGATAATAGTACCTATTCTTTTGTAAAATAACATGAATTTAGAATTTTCCAACATATACATTCTGCATAATAATTGCATTTAAGTAAGCTATTTTTTACTATATTTTAAAATTTAAAAATACTATGTATTTGGATCATTTTTTTCACATTTCACCATTGAAATACCAAAATATTGATTTTAGATCTTAATTCTATATAAAATGAGCTTTAGTTTGATAACAAACTTGATGGGATTTGATAAGTATGAAAAATTACAAAAAATCACTCTGCATTATGAAATTGCCCAAATGTTGTTAATAAAAAAATCACCAATCGGCCATGTTTCTCCTTGATCACGTGGATAACTTGCGCTGATTAACGCACTCTGGTTTACGTTAATTTTTGTTGTCAACGAATAGTCTATTAATTACGGACCAGTCGAATGAAAATAATACTCAACGAAAATTCGTTCCAAAGAAATGAACCAGTCGAATGATCCCATGTTTATATTGCAATAATCGCTAGAGTAAGACGCATGCGCACACAACGGTAACCACAAAAACAGTTCGTATCAACACACATGGAATTCTCACATATTCTGTTCTGTCACTGCAACCTGGCCTAGGCTTAGGCTTAGGCTAGCTAAGGCGACCTACGTTTTGCGTTCTTACTTAGATTTATTTTACGTGTCAAACGATCTATATTAAGCATCGTGAGGGCACTGAGGCCAAGGCTTCAAAAGGGCAGGCAAGTAGTGGCCGTCGCCGTGTTTCATTTTCAGGGGCACCAATGCCAACTGGGAGGGCACCATCGGCAATGGCCGCGGTATAATTCGAGACCTGATTGTCACAACCAACCGTTGATTATGTGACTGAAACCTAACCGTCACCAGGGTTTCACCCCTGGGCCCCAGCAGTGGCTCTGGGTGCCACATGCCCCCTCCCGCGGACAACTGGTGTAGTCACGCATTTCAAATCTTTCAGGTTCAGGTATGAAACATGTTCACATGATTCAACCACTTAAAAGTACCTCAACAAATATTAAGTACTGTATATCGATTCCATTCTTGCTAGCACGCCGAGCTGCTGTCATTTTGCAATCAGTATTGCCAGAATGTCGGAGTTTACAGTGCAAAGTTTTATGTACTGTAATAAAACATTTATGAAAACTTATTTATTTGCGTTCATACTGTATGTTTTATTTTATTTTTATTTATTTATTTAACAATTAAAATTTACATGAATCTTCAAAATCAGTAACTCAAAATACAATACAAATTTCAAAAAACAAAAAACAAGCAGAATTTTGTGTTTCAATCAATTTAAAATAAAAAGAAATATACTGTATACTGAATTTATTTGAATAAACTACGCCCAAAACGACTAACACTAATGGAAGCAACATCATTCTCAACACATTCTATAAATGCTGTACTTCAGTAGAATTGCAATTTTTATAACATTATATCAATTAGCTTTTATGATCACGAAATAACACATTTTTGGTAGATTTGTAGTTCCTCATTTACAGTAAAATTAAATTTTTTTGAGACATGATCCATTTTTACCAAAAAGAAAACAAATTTCCCACAAATACTGTAAACGCATCTCTAATCACCCACTCAACAATAAACACCCCAATATTAAAGTAAAATATAAAATGAAATAAGGTCTAAATATTGAAATAACTCAGCCATATGGATACCTTTAGATAATCATTTGCCTTTCTTGTTGTGTATAGATTGAGTTGCGAAGATCAAACAGAATTAGAAGGACTGAGGTAGAAGAGAAAAAAGAACTAAAAAGAGAAGAGGAAAATGAAGAACAAGAGAAGGAAAATATCATTGAAGTGATTCAGCCAAAACCCATTGAAGTTCATAGTTCTTATGTTAGTATTGATTTTTTTTTTCATCCTTCTCACTGACTCACTCACTCACTCACTCCTTTCCCTGCAGGGTCATTTCAAGCACATTCGACATGATGGCGGAAATCACCATTTTAGATTTTGTTCGGATTTTCAGGGTTTGGTGTAACATTATTCACTATAAAAAAATATCCAAAATGTTAGCTCGATTGCACCAATTTTTTTCCCAGATGCCGGTGTCTGAAAAAGTTGGTGGCAAGCTTAAGTGCTGCCGAAGTCTCCTAACTTTTCCTCTACAAAGCTAAAATCGCAGTACTTGATTAACTTTTTGTGTACATTCGGCACTCATAATTGCCTAGAAAAATACTTTTTGAATTATCCTCCATCAAAAATGGCTTTCAAAGTGAATGAGACTGTGCTTTCGGTTATTTTTGTTTGCCCATATAAAACAAATTGTAAAATCTGGAAACTCTGACAATATTTTTAATGCATGATGGCTCCGGGAAATATGTAATGATTCCAGAAAATTATGCGATGCCTCTAGAGAAATGCATGATGCCTCTGACTCAGAGTCTTGCATCCCTAAAGCCTGTTACTCACTGCGTGCGTCGCGACAAAGAACACACACGAAGACGTGGACCCAACGGATCGTCTTTTTAATGAGGATCTGTTCAGATTGCCACTGACAATCAGCAGATGGTGTTGCGTCGTCTATCGCTCGCCAGAAGCAAATATTGATTCGTTGTGCGACGGTCATATGACCGTCGGACGACTCAGTGAGTGGCCGACCTTACAGTATATTAAGCAGTTTTCGATTTGCACGTCCACTATGTCGACTGATAACCTACGACGTAGTTTTGATGACTTGCGCATGCGTCAAGTCGACTAACACGACGACTGCCAAATTTGAGAACATGTTCAGCAGAGTTTTGAGGTTCGCTCTCTGACTGAGATAACAAGTAGACGTATGACGTCATATCACTGCAAACTTTTGATTCATGAATGATGGAGGACGATGTCGCGGTGCTTCTTAATTTGGCAAAATTATATTCTACTGGGGATGTTAAAGTAAATAGCATTTCGGTTAAGTTATGTCCTATTTGCAAACTATTATTAGGGATCAAATTCAGTGGATAATTAGGTTAATTAATCAGCCTATTAGCTAGGCCAAGGGAGCCTAAGCCTAGGCTAGGCTAGGCGAGGCCGCCAGCCTTCAGTCAGGCCGGGTGTATCCAGGAAAAAGGATATTGGACAAAGAAGGAGAGGTGCACCCTCAACAGGGAGATTTATGTTTTTACAACTCCCTGCCCTGAATACCCCATGGATATAACATTAAGGGATTCGTGAAGCCGTTGAAGATTTGCAATGTTGACCTGCGTAGACTACAGTACAGTACCTGAGTGTTGAGTAAGATACCACGGCCAGTGTATTCGAATAGCGCGCGCAAACACGGGGAAACCCCAGATCACAAGGTCATAAGTTCACTGATGTGTCAACATGGACGTTCACTTAAATCGAAATGTTCAGATAACCAGTGGACAAGTACAGTACCAGTTGACCAGATTTTCCACTCACATGGACGTGAAAGCCGTCCACGTCCACTTAAATCGAAAAGTCCTTATTGTTAGTTTCAAGTACAGTAGAAACCCTAAATTACGAACCCTGATTTAACGAATTCCCGATTTTACGAACGTAAAATAAAGGTGATGACGTCATAAAAATTTAAGCGATAGATTAATAAAAAAAATCGCTCAAATTGTAACTGTTATTAGCATGCATACAACACAACACACCATACTATACAGTACAATGTAATTCCCAAGTGAAGGAGGCCCTCTAACGGGCCTCTTCAAATTCAGTGTTTTTTATGGCTTCACACATGTGCATGCAACAAATCTTACTTCTCTTTCAAACATCGTTTTCAGCTTTAAAAGTCAACATAGTGCTTGATTGTTTTATTAATTAAATATTATTTAAGTTGTGTTGGAGTAAAATCCACAATCTAGGTATTTAAAGCCCCATTCCTGGCAAAATTTCACTAAAAACTGACTTTTTTTAGAAAATATTCATTTGCATTACTCCAATTATTACAAATCATGGAAAAATATTGGCATGAATTTTAGTTTTACGCAAAAGAATAAAAAAAATGAGAAATACAGACTATTTCTCATAAAATATTACCATTTTCTGGACGAATTCATCGTTACTAGGCAAATTCAGAGGTTGTAGATTGCATCCACTGGAATACTCTCGCTTTTATGTATACTTTTATACAGTCAATAAAGTGCGCCCTCTCTAATGAGATTAGTTTTTGTGCTTCGTATCTCGCACAATGCGGTCGTTCGATTAAGGCTGAGATATGTTTGTTTAAGTGTCGTTTTTTAACAAATGTGAAATAATTCCTATGAAATATTATATTTCACAAGTGTCAATACTAGCAACGGAAAATATCATGTCGGCCGTTTTTATGTGTGATAACAGAACCTAAATCGAGGTAAGGCTAGGCCTAGCCTAGCAGCGCTGGATATGCTAATGTTTTCGGCGCCAACGATATTTCTTCTCACGACCTATCGCAAAATCTAACATGAAAAATTCATCCGCATTTATTTTTTGTGTGGAACACAAAAAATCATTTCAGTCTTATTTTACATTTTTTTCATTCTTAGGAATGTCTAAATTCAGTTAAACTAGCAATTCCGTATTATATTTATAAATCTTTATAACAATACATTATACAAAAATTAGATTTTTCTTAAAAAAAGAAATTTTGCCGGGAATGGGGCTTTAAGAAGGTAAAAACTTCCGATAAAAACAAATTTGTGTAGGGCCTAGAGTTGGATCAGAATGCTTTTAAGCTGCCTACTGCAGGCATATGCCCCCTCAGACTTAGCTGCGTAGGCCTATAGGCCTATCCTAGGCCTAGTTTATGCCAATGTAAATAATACCAGTGCAAATATATAGGAATTTGGGTCAACCCCGATTTTACGAATACCCGCATTTACGAACGGCTCTGGGCCCGTGCTGTACGTAAATGAGTGGTTCTACTGTACCAAAATTCCTGATAACAGATCTACTAAGCTACTCAACACTGTCTGTTTCCACTTTTTTACAGGTGCATACAGAGTTGTCTGATTACGAGAAGTTGAGGCTAAAGAATATCGAAGAAAACCAAAAGTTCTTTGCTTCATTGGAAATTTTTAAAACTAAAGAAGATATGATGATGGGGACTCCTAAAATCAAAAAGCCATCTTCTCGCGGTTTGAAGAGGTAAACCTTTGTATAGAAATTGTTTATTTTTATTTTCCATTCATTGTTTTTTTTTTTACAAAGTGTAGACCTATATTTGACCATTATTTTGATGAAAATGATTTTCTTTTTGAATTGTTTGCGAAAAATATAATGGATAGTACAATAATACTTATTTTTATATTGTTAAATTGTTAATTTTGGTAGCGAGAAGAAGCCAGCAGAACCTATTATTCTACGCCCTCGTTCGCTGAGACTGCAGCGTATTGATCCAAGCGGTGATCCGTTACCAAAAATTGAATTCACTGAACCAGTAGAAGAACATGTAAGTTTATTAGAACTATGTTGGAGCAGCTGGTAGCGGCTGTAATTCAGACTACTGTATACAGTAGAATCCCTATTAAGGGGACACATTTTGGACCAAAAAAAGTGTCCACTTAATAGGGGTGTCCCCTATTCGGGGGATACCACGTGAAATTGTCCACTTAAAGGATTTTGGCATGTTTTCATAACAATGCCATACATTCTTTTTAATTTTATTTGTTATTGACATATTACGGTCACAGTAGAATTACTGAAGAACTAAAAGCAATAATTTGCAATGCAATTACAATACATTTATAATATAAAATAAGCAAAAATGTAATTAAAACAACAGTTCCCAAAATTATTTCACTATGCAGGGTTTGTGACCAAATTCTTTTTTTTTTAAATATTGAGCCTTCTGTTGGATGGATGTAGCATGAATAGAGCAACAACTTGGAATTATGGGTGCATGTTATTTTATGGATTAGAATTGTATACATGCGAACAATGAAGAAAAAGAATTGACAAGATTGGTTTATTCGAATTAATACATGCAGTAGACCTATACTGATATTCACTATAAGGATTCAGGGGAGAAAATTCTGGTTATTGTTCAAAGTATAAAGTTGAATGAGTTATTTTTATTTTGAGACAGTTGTACAGTAGTTTTCATGGTACAATGAAAAAAAAAAATTAAGTGTTCCTTTAATAGGGTTTATTTGACCATTTGGCACACTCAGAAAGTGTCCCTGTCCCCTTAATAGGGGCTGGCC
>NW_022716546.1:912197-930454 GCF_011630105.1 Anneissia japonica
ATAAAAAAAAATGAGAAATACAGACTATTTCTCATAAAATATTTCCATTTTCTGGACGAATTCATCGTTACTAGGCAAATTCAGAGGTTGTAGATCGCATCCACTGGAATACTCTCACTTTTATGTATACTTTTATACAGTCGATAAAGTGCGCCCTCTCTAATGAGATTAGTTTTTGTACTTCGTATCTCGCACAATGAGGTCGTTCGATTAAGGCTGAGATATGTTTGTTTAAGTGTCGTTTTTTAACAAATGTGAAATAATTCCTATGAAATATTATATTTCACAAGTGTCAATACTAGCAACGGAAAATATCATGTCGGCCGTTTTTATGTGTGATAACAGAACCTAAATCGAGGTAAGGCTAGGCCTAGCATAGCAGCGCTGGATAGGCTAATGTTTTCGGCGCCTACGATATTTCTTCTCACGACTTATCGCAAAATCAAAATGAAAAATTCATCCGCATTTATTTTTTGTGTGGAACACAAAAAATCAGATTTCAGTCTTATTTTACATTTTTTTCATTCTTAGGAATGTCTAAATTATGTTAAACTAGCAATTCCATATTATATTTATAAATCTTTATAACATTATACAAAAATTAGATTTTTCTTAAAAAAAGAAATTTTGCCGGGAATGGGGCTTTAAGAAGGTAAAAACTTCCGATAAAAACAAATTTGTGTAGGGCCTAGAGTTGGATCAGAATGCTTTGAAGCTGCCTACTGCAGGCATATGCCCCCTCAGACTTAGCTGCGTAGGCCTGTAGGCCTAGCCTAGGCCAATGTAAATAATACCAGTGCAAATATATAGGAATTTGGGTCAACCCCGATTTTACGAATACCCGCATTTACGAACGGCTCTGGGCCCGTGCTGTACGTAAATGAGGGGTTCTACTGTACCAAAATTCCTGATAACAGATCTACTAAGCTACTCAACACTGTCTGTTTCCACTTTTTTACAGGTGCATACAGAGTTGTCTGATTACGAGAAGTTGAGGCTAAAGAATATCGAAGAAAACCAAAAGTTCTTTGCTTCATTGGAAATTTTTAAAACTAAAGAAGATATGATGATGGGTACTCCTAAAATCAAAAAGCCATCTTCTCGCGGTTTGAAGAGGTAAACCTGTGTAAAGAAATTGTTTATTTTTATTTTCCATTCATTGTTTTTTTTTTTTACAAAGTGTAGACCTATTTTTGACCATTACTTTGATGAAAATGATTTTCTTTTTGAATTGTTTGCGAAAAATATAATGGACATGATGGAAATAATACTTATTTTTATATTGTTAAATTGTTAATTTTGGTAGCGAGAAGAAGCCAGCAGAACCTATTATTCTACGCCCTCGTTCGCTGAGACTGCAGCGTATTGATCCAAGCGGTGATCCTTTACCAAAAATTGAATTCGCTGAACCAGTAGAAGAACATGTAAGTTTATTAGGACTATGTTGGAGCAGCTGGTAGTGGGCCGCTGTGATTCAGACTACTGTATACAGTAGAATCCCTATTAAGGGGACACCTTTTGGACCAAAAAAAGTGTCCACTTAATAGTGGTGTCCCCTATTCGGGGATACCCTATTTGGGGGACACTATCCCACATGAAATTGTCCACTTAGTAGAGGATTTTGGCATGTTTTCATAACAATACCATACATTCTTTTTAATTTTATTTGTTATTGACATATTAGTCACGGTAGAATTACTGTAGAACTAATTAAAAGCAATAATTTGCAATGCAATTACAATACATTTATAATATAAAATGAGCAAAAATGTAATTAAAACAACAGTTCCCAAAATTATTTCATTATGCAGGGTTTGTGACCAAATTCTTTTTTTTAAATATTGAGCTTTCTGTTGGATGGATGTAGCATGAATAGAGCAACAACTTGGAATTATGGGTGCATGTTATTTTATGGATTAGAATTGTATACATACGAACAATGAAGAAAAAGAATTGACAAGATTGGTTTATTCGAATTAATACATGCAGTAGACCTATACTGATATTCACTATAAGGATTCAGGGGAGAAAATTCTAGTTATTGTTCAAAATATAAAGTTGAATAAATTATTTTTATTTTGAGACAGTTGTACAGTAATTTTCATGGTACAATGAAAAAAAAATTAAGTGTCCCTTTAATAGGGGTTATTTGACCATTTGGCACACTCAGAAAGTGTCCCTGTCCCCTTAATAGGGGCTGGCCATAGTGTTAAAAGATATATCGCCCCTCGTTTCAAGAAAAAGTGTCCCCTTAATATTGGTGTACCAAAGGATGGGTTCTACAGTAGTCTTAAGGAATGATTGGATGCGTCAAAATAAGCCTAGGATATATGAAGCCATGCTTAGATAATATATGTCCTACAAAGAACTAAAAAATAAACAATCTGTTATATGGTACTTGTACAGTTATTCAAAATTGCCAACGCATTGCTTGTAGCCAATATCATTCGTTCACACGAAATCCAATCACATGTATGCTGAGGATATCCGATATCCTTTCAACCCATCTATCTTTCTGAATTTTTAAAATTTTTTATTTTTACACCATACTTAAGTGTACAATGCGCCTTTGATATTTTTTTGGAATTGGTGCAATATAAGTGTTTGATTGATGATTTTGATTGAGTTGTGTTTCAATATCCACAGCAGAAACAATGATGTATGGTGCTATGATGAAGCATATAGTACTGTAAATAAATGCTGCACATTTTCATAATTAAATACACAAAATATATATTATTGATTGCAGCCAAGAAAACCAGCTGGACCCCTTGATATGACACCGACCAACATTAAGAATGAAAATAAAGAAAATCTAAGTACAGACTTCAGTAAATGTATGGAATGCCTGCAAAATCAACTTACAGAAACGGAATCTCCTGATATGAAAATGTAAGTGATATATTCATGTGCATAGACTGGTGGGTGTTTTGGGCACGGACCCCCTTCCCCACCCATAGCAGCAAATTAGTTCCACTAAGTGGTATAAAAATAAATGGCCATTAAGTTTTCATTGGAATAGGAATTTAGTTATGCAATCTAAATTTTCGTCCTTCCCCCCACCTCCATGCCAAACTTAGCCTACGTCTCAGATTTTATTATAATAAATCGGACTTGTTTTTAGTTCCTATGGATGTAATGCAATAGGAACTATTATAATCACTTTTCACTGTTTTTCCTGTGTGCGTGTGTGTAGACATTTATGCAAGTTTTCCGACATTTTACCTCGCGATGCGAAGTTCGATGTGAAGTTTCTGCAGTGTTCAGTCAGGGCTGATGCTAACCGATCGGAAAGTCGGCATGGATGAACTATTTTGGTTTTGCGGCAAAAAAAAATCAACTGCTGTAGGCATAGGCATTTTAAAGAAGGCTTAAAATATAGAAAAGGTTTTAATACATGCTGAAATACATCGTTTTTTTCATTTAGATCTCCATTTTTCGCTACTTCCATGCAAATCAACCGAGGTCCTCAGATACCGTAATGTCTGTGATTCGAAACTTGCCAGTCTGAAAAACTGTAACAACATAGATCATCAAAGATTCCATCTCAAAAAAAATATCTGAGTGGTCCAATTGTTCTTTTAATTGAAACTAATCGCAGCATTCACATACTGGAGAGTAAGCAAACGAAGCGAGCTTACCCTCCAGTACATTTAAATTGTCTATTGCAATTGTTTTATAACTTGTTTTATTCTACTTATAATTTAACTTCAGATTAAAAATCCCTACTTTGCCGCTCATCCTGATTATCATCTTATTACAAAAAGACAAATAAATACATTATTTTTTCAGGTGCGTGCTACCTCTCCTGAAGCTGGGACTTACGGAAGAAAGGGTCGCAAAAGTTGTTCCAAATAGAATATTCTCCTTAGATGTTCATCGGTCTGCCTCAAAGCTCATAATTGGGGTAGGGGGAAAATGGGGTCACCTAGGAATCTGGGATGTGGTAAGACTTTCTAAAATGTTATCTGGTGCAACTAGTTTGCTAATTAATGTACCTGTATAAGATGGTAGTACTGTAACCAAAATATAGTAGAACCCCTATTAAGGGGGACACCTTTGGGACCAAACACTGTATCTCCTTCATAGGGGTGTCCCCTAAATATGGGTTAGCTGTAATGTTAAAAGATATCTTTCCCTCATTTCATGGGTGAAAAATTGATCCTCCTAACAGGGGTGTCCCAGTGGAGGGGTATTTTTTTCTTGGCACCATATCTCCTTGTTTTTAGCTTTGTGTATTGACTGTGTTCTTTAAACTGGTATATATGTTGCTCAATAAACTCTCTATATAAGGATGAGAAAGTGAAGTAATAAAAAAAAAATATACTCATTTTTGAGGATTTCAACACTAGACTTTGGGAATGAAATTTTAGCATTTACCTTTAATAATCTCCAATATGAAAACATTTTTAAATTATTTCTTTTTGTCTATTTTTATATATTTCATATTTTTTTTATCCTCTTTAGGAGTCAAAGAATGAGAATGATGGAGTTTTTCTCTTTGAACCTCACTCTCGACCAATCAACTGCTTCAAATTTGCACCAATGGATTGTGGAAAGTTTCTCTCCTGCAGTTATGATGGCACTGTACGATGCGGTGACTTGAATAAGCTGGTATTCGAGGATGTAAGCATTTAGTAATCCTTAAGTGCGAACGGTTGTGGTAGCGATAATTGTTCAGGTTTCCAATTGTGAGGTCGTGGGTTCCAATCTGCAACCCACACTGTATATTTTGCTTCAGTCCTGTTACAGACAAAGCCAGTACACGATTACGTTACCCCAGGCTACAGTAGGGGACTTAGTTGAAATTATTACAGTGGCAGATCAAACAATTTGAAATAGAGGGGGCCCAGAAAGGAGGTTTCATGGATGAAGGGTCTAGACCACCTCACCCCCACCAAGGTTAGGCTCAGGTAAGAAAAATTACACTCTCAGAGTTAAGGAAAAATTTAATTTTTTTTCTCCTTTTTTTGACGTTTGAAAAATTTACAGGGGCCCGGGCTGGCTGAACCTTTTCCCTCCAACCCCCCCTTCCCCACCCCTCCAAATATGCATCTGCATTGCATGGTTTACGCATATGTAAAAGGTAGCAATCTAAAAGCTTGGTTGATAAGATATCTTCAGCAAGGCATATGTGGTGATGAAATTAGGAATTTTGACATAAGAGAAACTTTGCAGTTTCCTCAGAGCACCTAGACTTAAAGGTAATGCAACAGTTAAGTGAAGGTAATGACTTACAAAGTAATTAGTATTTTGAAATATCTATTCTGATATTTTTCTATTAGGTATATTGTACAAACCCTGATGAAGACCAGTGGTTGAGTTACTTTGATTTCCTATCACCTGATGGCTCTCAGCTTCTTATTGGTCAGAATATGAAAGCAGGATATGCTGCCCTCATTGACAGACGAACTAACAGGTGAATTCTCATTATTTACAAAGCTTCATACTTATGCGATAAAAATATTTTGGAATTTAAGAACACTGATCCGTCTAGTACAATACATTTTTAATTTATTATTCTGTGAAGTTTATTAAATATTATTTTTATTATTTCAATAGTATGAATACAACATGTTTAACCCAGCTTCTCAAACTATGGGTCATGACCCTAATTTAGGTTAGCAAAACTGTTTTAAGGAACTTTACCAAAAAAGAAAAAAAAAACATAGTGTTGAAAATTTGGTAAAAAATGGGCAAAATATAGCGCTAATTTTCAACCACAATCTTTTTTTTTATTTTCGTCATTAGTTCTCCCGTTCAAACTTACAAGCTGCATGATCGCAATGTTAAGACCGTATCCATCCACCCACTGAAGAAGAACTACTTTGTTACAGCTTCCACAGACACGTAAGTAGTAATTATCTGTACTAATAATGATATTGCATATTTAAATCAGGGTGAATAACCTGTTAATTGCAATTATAGTGTAGCATAGCTTGTAGACTGTTGATTTATGTTATTTATATACTAGTTAATAGTATTATTTCAGTCATTTAGAACATAACGCCAAAAGCTCATGGATAATAATAGTACTGTAATATTTTTCTGTGAAGCTACAGTATTGTCCCCTTCTGCTTTTCCAACATATTAGTCTTAATATAGGTAAACAATATTAATAATAATAATAGTTAATAGTAATCATAATAATGATAATAGCGTAGATTTGTATAGTGCTGGTATCTATCAAACAAGATGCTCATGGCGTTTGATATGTGTGACTGTTGGCTCAATCAGTGACTCTCTTTGCCCCTAAGGGTTCCTTTGTGTCTTTGCTACCCAGCCCTTCAACACAAGGGCTGTCGGTACTAGTCCCACCAGGATATCCCCCTCCTCATTTTGAACGATGTACTGGGTTCTTTATAGTGCACATGAGCCACTGTGTACACTGGACCTGTCATTTATAGTCCTTATCTGAGAAGACTTTTTTAACCACCAGAGCCTGATGCTCGAACCAGTGCCGATATTAGGGCTGTATGATGTGGCGCCCTTGTGTTATGCGCTCGGTTAATCCTCTCATCTGGTCAGTACAGGACAAAACTTAATTGCAAACAGAAAGCAAGATTAAAATTAACTAAATTTTCTAAGAAGATAGATTTATTCATAACCATATTAATGTCATTCTCATTATTGAAAAAAAAATATGTAAATTATTATAAACAAATTATTTTTATAATTATTTTAATAAAATAGGACTGTTGCATTGTGGGATCTGCGTATGTTAAGCAACGAAGGGAAGAACAAACCGCTGAGTTACCTGCCACACTTGAAAACTGTCTCAAGTGCGTTCTTCTCACCCGTGACCGGAAGCCAAGTTCTCACAACCTCCGTGGATGACAGGTTGAGGTATGTTAAAATAGTGAAATTACTCATTCGTCATTAGCCAAGGGTACTAATTTGCATATTGCCACAGGTGCCTATTCTGACTTAGTTACAGATGGTGATTACCACTGTCTGCTTGTAGCTAAATTAGGACAACTGTTCATCTATAGTAAAAAACAAATTTGGATTTTTAGGCAATTTTTTGAGCTCCCATATTTTATAGCTCATTTACTCAATACTTGCCTGTGCAACAACTTAACCATTTCGCCACGACATGCCTCATATTTCATTTGTGATTATCCAATGTCCTGAAGAATTTGTGACTTTGCCTTGTGTAGAGACTCAAGCTGTCCACACTATCAAATTGCATGTGACAAATAAATGTGATATGCCCATATTTGGGTGTAGTATGACATCATCAGGCCCATATTTTTATTTTTATTTCCTGTTGAAGTATCTGGAAAACCAAATTTCATGTGTAGCAAGTAGTGCACTTTGAAAATAAATATATCTTGAATCTTGTATATATACATAGGTCATATACATAGGTCAGCCGAACGGCTGAGTGGTTAGCAGGGGCGCTACAAGTTATAGCCATAATATCAGCCTTGGTTCGAACGGCACGCTCGCCTATGGTTCTGGTGGTAGATCGAGTCTTCTCAGATAAGGACTATAAACCGTAGGCCCAGTGTATACAATGGCTTGTGTGCACTATAAAGAGCCCAGTACATCCTTCGAGACGAGTAGGGGGGAACCCCGGTGTACTGGAAAAGACAGCCCCTGTTGTGGACGACGAGAGTTGCTGGTACTGGGTTACCGGGTAGCACAGACACAAAGGGGCCCTTAGGGGCGAAGAAAGTCATTGATCGAGTTCCTAGTCCACATATCAAGCGCCTTGCGCATCTTACCTTAGATGGATATGTGCGCTATATAAAAACTACACTATTATTGTTATTACTGTAACAGCACAAATTTGTCGCATGCAATTTGATTGTCTAGACAGACCTCTAGAATTCATTTCAATTATTCTTTCTCTTCATCTTTGTGGAAAAATAGAACTTGAACAAATCAAATAAGTATATAAGTCTTGCATTTTAATATAAAATAATTTCAGATGGCATCTTTATGAATAAAATATCCATCCTACAATTCTGAAGAATAAGTATGTTAAGAAGCCTAGCTTTAAACTTAAACTTGTGGAATTAGTTGAACTAAAACACAAGTACCATGTAATCTAAAATAAAACCTTAATGGCATGTTGCATTCAGTGAGTGCACATACTAAACAAACATGCTTACACATACAAAATGTCAAACTATTATTTTTTTAATTTTTATTTATTTATTTAATCCGGTATATGATTAGCAATCAGCAGCGAATGGCTGAATTTGATTACTTTACATTATAAAAAACATATATATACACATGCAATAAAAAACATATAAATACATTGAATAGAGGGATTGAAATTGATTACTAAATACATCAACATTACAAAATTTGAAAGTTCTCTATACAATTTCATCAAAATTACCACATGAATAATATAAATAATTATCAAAAAATATATCCTTAATTAAACAATAATTATTATTATTAAATTAATTGCACTCAAACGTTAAAAATAGAAGCTCTGTAAAGAAAAAACCTATAGTATGTGATTCTGCATGTTGGTGATGGTCTGCCCCTTAAGAATAATTATCTGAGATTTGCCCATATCTAGTGTGATATGACATCATTATGCATATATAGTGACAAATAACACACATAATTGTCACATAAAAAATTCTAGTGTGAACATAGGATTATGTTTAGAAGTAAGTTAAACAGTGGGGAGGCAAAGCAGAGCGATTTGCATATGTGTGAACTTATTCAGGGACATATCATATATTTACCACTAGGGGTGTTCATAAATTGAAAAATTTGTAAACTAGATCGGGTGTCAGCTTCCAATACCTAAGCCTAGCTATCTCCTGCCATTGAGCGCCGATAGGCTGATGACAGCCAGGCCTAGCACGAACTGACAGTGCAGCAGCGTGGTCTATCGTGCTAGAGCCTAACTGAATTTACCTTCGATAAAATTCAAATTATTTTAATCACTGGCGTTCTTCCACTTAACAAAATATTATTTTAACTCTTATTCAAACATCTGTATGTTTTATGGCCCTTTCTATCGTGTTCTCTCTAGTTGTTTGATCACAGAATTGTGTTATTTACATGCATTTCGCGATCATATCTAGCATTCACGATGTCAATAAGTTGCTGACCCCAACACTCTCGTTCAACATCGTAAACATGTGCGCTAAATCCGACGACACTTATGTTGGTAGTTCGTTGTTCTGGTTAGGTTTATTGCATTAATATGTTGATTATTATACCAGAAATAGAAGAAAAGATTGAAAAATTAATAAATACATACAACAAACTTAATTTTATTAAGAAAAATATACATTATCACTTTTTTTTCGGTAGTAACCCCATTAGTAAAATTGACTTCGTAAAATGGACGTTTGTAAAATGGACGTTTTACTGTATCATTTTTAGGATTGCTGACTTTGATATGTCTGGGTCAACTCAAGGTCTGAATTTAAAGACAACAATAAGGTAAGAATTATGAGTAATTTTTTCATTTCATTATTACATAGCTAGTAAAATATACAGCAAAGAAAGAATTTGTTTTATTGAATGTTGATAATAGATCATGAAAAGAAGGTTGTATGTTCATTTTAAAGTCATCCGAAATAGCATGTCTTATTCAAGTTCAAGGTATTAAAAGTGTGGATGATTGCAATAAAGTAAAGAAAATAGAACATTTTCATAATCTTAAGAAAACATTCATAATTATAAATTAATGTGTATTTGCAGATTAGAAAAATAATGTACTGTATATAGAATTTATGAAAGTACTTCGTCTACTTTTAAACAACCAATTTAAATCTGTCATACTCTTTCAAGTTTGAACAGATTTATAATGATATTAGATTATGATATTTTTTAAATAGATTATGCAACTTCTATGTCCAGGATTTTGATATTCAAAACATGAAATCTTAATACATGCTTTTGTTCTCAACTACTGTATAATCATAAACAATATATTTCCTTATACATTAAATAATTCTGTTTAATTGTTTGATTCAGTCACATTAATTTATTAATTAAGTAATTTATGATATTTACATCAATCAATTTGACCTTCTACTTATGTAAAATTAATTTTTTTTGTTTATTTATTATTTATATTTTTTAAGACACAACAATCATACTGGACGATGGTTGTCAAGTTTCCGTGCCCAATGGCACCCACGACTGGAAGATGTATTCGTTGTTGGTAGCATGGACCGTCCAAGGAGGGTAAGATACTTGCTTAGAATTGGAAATATGTTATTGATTGACTGATTTATTGGTTTGTTAATTGATTGATTGATTGGAATTATTATTATTATTATTATTATTATTATTATTATTATTATTATTATTATTATCATTAAAAAGCATTTATATAGCGCCTTTACACAAAATGATCAAAGTGCTGTACATTAAAATTTATTTTTACAAAGATAATACAAAGTACAATAAAAAATCAATCAATAAGAATGGCAAATACAAATATCTATGTCAGTGAACTTCCTACAAAATGCCAGTTAAAAATAACAACAATAAAACATGAATATAGATAAATGATTGACAGATGATTAATTAAACAATTGAATGATTGATGGATGGATTGGCTGATTAATTGATTGACTGACTAAGATTGATTAAATAGAATCTTTTTTTTAATTCGTTCAATCACATTATTTCTAAGAAAACAACTTGATTCTTTATAAGAATTCAATAAATGTACATAAAAACACATAAATAGTGTGCAAAAATAGATAATGATAATAAATTATCTTTTAATAATAAAATAAAGGTGGTTTTCATAGAACACACATAGTCTGACCATCCTAATATTCAAACCAAAACCTCTTCATTACAATTGTTTCCATTGGAGTGTGCCAAATCATAATAACATTAAACTTTGTGTTTATAGTTTGGGGTTGGGGGGGGGGGGGGGGGCGGGGCCGGTTCTCTGGGCCAAAGCATATTGCAACATTTTTTAACAAACATCCTTTTGATATTGCAACATAAAAATTATGAATATTTATAACTTGCTGGAAATATTTCAATATTTGTTTTGGAATACCAGCAAATATATTGCTGTGGGTGTTTTGTATAATCAGTTAATAAACCATGAATCTCGAAATATGGAATGATGCATCAAATTATTTAGCTTTATTGTATCTGTAATATTAAAACATTCTAGTTCATTTATTTTTTACACAATTACTTAAATATATTTTCTCCCTGCAGCTGTAATAAGTTGTTCAATTTAAGGAATCAAAGTTACTAATAAAAAAAAACACTTCTTTTTTTATTGTAACTTTTCCACTAAGCTCCATCTATGGGCGGCGCAGGTCACATGGACATGTTCCCCCCCCCCCCCAATCATATTTTTAAGAGGGATTGTCTCCCAACTTTCGACTGCAATTTAATTTCATAAGCTAAGAAAATGGCTGGAAATTAAAATTGAAATGAACTGCATAAATCACCCAGGTTTTAATCAAATATCAAATCAAATATACTTTTATTTTCTGTACAAAAAAGTAGTACAATATTATAATACAATAAGAATGCAAAAGAATTGAAACGAATACATTGTATGGAAGGAGGCTACAGTACTGTAAGTTCAACAAGAGCTTTAAGATGTAGCCACCTTAAAAAAAAAAATTAAATAAATAAAAAATAAAAATGCAAGGGTGCTGTAGAACCACAGTACATGGTGATGAATTTTACTGTATAAGAGTATCATTTCCGGCTGTCTAGAGGTACTATTTCCTCAGCCCCAACTATGGTGGCACTGAGATAGGTGTTGACTCATGACTGTTCCCCCAACCTTTAAAAACAGATCTGCACCATTGGCTCCGTCACTTTGATAAACAAAAAAAAAAAAACAACATAAATATTCATAAAAATTTGTGTTTGTTGGACAATATATGCTATGGAAGACAAGCGTGTATTCCTGTCCCTTTTTTAATTGGTCGGTTATTAAATTTGATTCACCTTCCGAAAAGCTCACTGTGCCAACATTGCAGCTTCGACAACTTCAGATTATTATCCTAAGTCACAGGGCCTGCTTTTGAACATTTCCATTTTTCTCAAGTATAGTCCAGTTATTTGAGAAACACTGGCTATTGTGTAAGTTCCAATTTTCTATTTTTACCTAAAACATTGTTACCTATAAGATTAGTGTTAATAAAGATATAATCTTGTTAAGGCAAGGCTTTTTATATATGTTGTTTAGTGAACCCTTCGCCCGCCAATAATAGTGATTTCGATTAAAAATAATTTTTGCTCAATTTGCGAACCCACAGGCATAAAAAATAGTTTTTAAATTTTTATTACGCCCACTGCTGCTTTGAAATCTCCAAAAATAATATATGTATATTTCTTCCTAATTATATAAATTTAAAGCATTTATTCATCCTGTTTAACACTATTTACATTCACCAATAACATTTTTTTTTTATTTTCTCCTCCATTTGGCAAATGGAGGAGAAATAGTTTTTGGCAAAACTATTTACTAAATAAAAAACATTTTATTTTTATTCTACCCTCCTGACGATTTCGCGAAAATAGGTATAAAAAAATTCTCGCCTAAATTGTGAAAATATTTTCTTTATATTCATTGAGTTTTCTTGATATTTTTACAGATTGAGCTTTTTTCTACTGATGGCACCATTTTACACAACTATATGGAGGAGGAATTTCTTTCATCGGTTTGTTCTGTTAACGCATTCCATCCATCACGAAACATTCTGATTGGTGGGAATTCAAGTGGCCGTGTGCACGTTTTTATGTGAGGAAGTGGAATCAACACATACTGTACTGTATATAAGAAGATATATGAAGAATTTTAAAGTTTTGCATGTTTATGTAAGTTAAAATATAGTCTTAAAGAAAACTGATTTAAATTAGGAAAACAAGGTTTAATAAAGTGAAAGGGCAAAGGTAGAAAGTGATAGCTAGATAGATGAGTAGATGGTTTAATGGAATGATGGATGGATGGATGGCTTAGTAAATGGGTAGAAGGATTGATGAATGTGTGGAAGGATTGAAAAATCAGTGTATGGATTGATTAATGGGTGGTGGGATTGGTAGATTGATGAAGGAATTGTGAAATGGGTGGAGGGATTGACAAATGGGTGGAGGGATTGATGAATGGGTGGAGGGATTGATAAATTTGTGAAGGGATTGATAAATGGGTGGAGGAATTGATAAATGGGTGGAGGGATTGATAAATGGGTGGAGGGATTGGTAATTGGGTAGAGGGATTGGTGGATGGTTGGAATGATTGATGAATTGGTGGAGGGATGGGTGGGTGATTGGTCAATGGGTGGAGGGATTGATAAAGGGGTGGAGGGATTGATAAATGGGTGGATGGATTGGTGGATGGTTCTAATGATTGGTGAATGGGTGGGTGATTGGTGAATGGGTGGAGGGATTGATAAAGGGTTGGAGGGATTGATAATTGGGTAGAGGGATTGGTGGATGGCTGAAAGGATTAGTGAACGAGTGGAGGGATTGGTGAATGGGTGAAGGAATTGGTGAATGGGTGGAGGATTGATAAACGGGTGGAGGGATGGGTGAAGGGATTTATAAATGGGTAGAGGGATTTGGTGGATGGTTGGAATTATTGATTAATTAGTGGAGGGATTGATGAATTGGTGAATGGGTGGAGGGATTGATGAATGGGTGGAGGGATTGATAAAGGGGTGGAGGGATTGATAAATGGGTGGGTGATTGATAAATGGGTGGAGAATTGGTAAATGGGTGGAGGGATTAGTGTTTGGGTTGATGGATTGGTGGTTGGATGGAGGGATTGATGAATGGATTGATGAATGGGTGGAGGGATTGATGAATGGATGGAGGGATTGGTGGATGGGTGGAGGGATTGATGAATGGGTGGAGGGATTGATAAATGGGTGGAGGGATTGGTGGATGGCGGGAAGGATTAGTGAATGAGTGGCGGGATTGATGAATGGGTGGAGGGATTGATGAATGGGTGGAGGGATTGGTGGATGGGTGATAAAGATAGATAGATAAATGACGAATGGGTGAGTGGTTCGTTGGTTGGTTAGTTTGTTGGAAGCGTAAATAGGTATATATAAAAATATATTGACAAGGAGTGACATGGATGTATAGAGAATGAGAGAAAGAAAAATGACAGAGAGAACGAACGATTTATTGAAAAAATGAGACAAAACTTATAAAATATTCTTATAATGCTTTCGTTTGTTTTTTTTTTTCTAAATAGTAATAATAATGTTATTTTTCATTTTTTGTTTAGTTTTTCAATTTTATATTGCATGTTTGAAACTATATATCCAATTATTGAAACAGGTTTTCAATTTTCTTGCTTAATTTTATCAGTATTTTTATTGTGTGCACCGTTGTTAAGATTTTTTTACCTTGATCAAAGTACCGTTCCACTATATTTAGAGAAACAAAATATTACATTTAATAGACAGTATATTTAAAAACGAAAAAAAATCATGTTTTGTCACGTAGATTTTAGATGTTTGAAGCTGAATTTTAATAAAGTTGTTTTATGGAAAAACAAATTGCTAAATATTTGGCTTTTTATGACTGTTAATAAACCATTTAGATAAGCCCCCACACCTTGGATATAGTTACTCCCCTTAAATGCATATTTACAGAGGTTGCAACTGCAGTAGAATATTATATAAAACTTATTATTATTAAAAATAAATACATGTATACACAAAGTAATGCTATACCTACTTATGTTATCATATTATCATTGTTAAGCGCTTTTTAGTGTAAGGCACTCATTATTGCAGTATTATTATTATTATTATTATTATTATTATTTTAATTATTATTATTTTTATTATTATTATTATTATTATTATTATTATTATTATTATTTTTATTATTATTATTATTATTAAACTGCCGCTCGACAATATTCGAACTCAAATTTATCTTTGTTTATTCTTCACTGAGAATGTAGATGTAGACTGTTGTAATACTCTGGTTAAATGAACTTCCTTGCCGTGTGCTTCTGCCACAGTGTGACCACTCACAATTTTTGATATACCCAATGTCTGGGTCGAAATTAACCAAGATTCAGTAAAAATTTCCCAAAATTACCCAAGCTTCCTGAAAATGCATTAAAATTTGAAAAATATGTGTTTTTCGCATGTATAGTTTCCCTTTTAGTTCAATTTATAAACAAATTTTTTATTGTAATTGTTTGTGTTAATTATTAAAATTAATATTCATGAGGTGATAATACAGATAGAAAAATACGCCCTCAGTCGGCCAGTGTTATCAGTAGAACAGTGATCAAGTTTTATTATGTAATGCATTAATTAGGTAAGATCAATGGCAACACAAATCACAAATAAACAATTCTGAACCCATGTTTATAGCAATTAACAGTCAATTAACAATGTTATGTGCACTTCGTTGAAAATATACTTTGTTACTTCTTAATTCTTCCTCTATAACAAAAATATTTAATTTTCTTAGTAAAAATAAAATACCCAAGGATTTGAACGGAATACCCAAGAACCCAAGACCAAGTCAAAATACCCAAGATCTTGGGTAAATACCCAAGCAGTGGTCACGCTGTTCTGCCATGCTCTGTAAATAAGATTTAAAATGTTCGTGTACTTGTGTACTTAAGGACATGCGCGTATCCCTGGCCCTATTCTAATTGGTCAGTTCAATTTTGACTGGCACTTCCGAAATATTTAATAACAACACATCACATTTGTTTAAGTGTGCATACCTTTAATGAAGATCGTGACATAAAAATCACAAAATGTACGGTCATACCTCCTACATTTTTTTTTTCTTCAAATTTCTTATAGTCCAGTGTCCAGATTATCAAATTTTATTTGACAAAAAGCATGTGACATGCCTAAATATGGTCATGATGACATCACATCATGACCATATATAGGCACATCATGACTATATATGGTCATACAACCATTTTTTTTGTAAGAAAATTGGATAGTGTGGACAGAGCTTTTATGATTGGCCAATTCGAGGTCAACAGCCTAATAATAGGGAGAATTCACAACCTTACGAAAACGATAACGAATACGTCATTATTATAATCATTAGGTAGTTTTCGCCGCACGACGTTAATTTTAACTTTAACGATAGTACCCAACATGCAACGCGATAACTCCGCCCCTTTTGTAAACAAATCGAAATACGCATGCGCAAACCCGACATCCTGAAAATTAACGTACTCCGCAACGCCAGATGAATAAATTATGACGTCAGCCATTAATGTTAAAGTTAACGACGTGCAGCGAAAACTCCTTATTATTGCCTAAAACATTTTTGACACTACTGTACGAGTTCAATATGATCTTTGATTCATGCGAAAGGCTTACATAATGACAGCCTACATAGTGACAACTGCAGATATGTTGCTGTGGGGGAAGGGCTGTCTATTACAGACTGATACAGTATACCGGTACTTTTACAGTGGCCCTATTTATTGTTTTATGGTAGTAGTGCCCAAACATTACAGTATTAATTTTGGAAAGAAGCTCTCCTCTTTACTATGCAAAAGTAGTCTCGAAAAGAAGGCTGTCTCGTAAAGAAGCCCATCCAAAGTTCGAAAAAAAAAAATAAAAAAAAAAAAAATAGGCCCTAAATAAATAAAATAAACAAATGAATAAATAAAATAAAATAATGCGCCCAGGGCTTCTATTCGAGATGGCTGAGCAGCCACAAATCTCGGCATAGAGGCAGGGAAATTGTAAATTGTTGCTATTGTATTAATATTGCTTTTTTAGCGTTTCCCTTGATATATATTAAAAAAATCTACTGTTTCTGTTACAGTATGATTGTTTTCTTCATTTGTACGATTTTCCTATATTTCAACGGATTTTAGCCCGGTTCCGTACTTTTATCGTCTTCAAACTCCATGCAAAGGCCATTAAACAAAGTTGTACCTAATAAAAAATGACGTACGTCATTCTGAAGTATTTTTATATCATTAAACAGGTAATTAACTTTTATGTTAACGCAATTTGTGTTTTCTAAAGCGTTGTTCAAGTTACAGTTAGGTTCACTGCAAACTTTCTGTAAAATGATTTAGCAAGGTAGATAGACTGAAATTCGATGGTCAGAATGGTAGACCAGTAGGCCTACCATTGCAGCCCCAGTTTTCCATCGAAATGCTTTACATGTAATTTTTGATAGTTTTTACAACCAGACAGCTATAGTAAATACGGTATAGTTTTTGAGTCTATTGCCCCTTGAAGGTGGGGGGGGGGGGCAACAGACACATTGTTGTAGCCTGGCAGTTGACCTTGCAAGAGCCTTAATCCGGTGGAGGAATGATAGGATGGGTCATGAGCTAAAGATAAAAAACGAAAAGTAAGTTTACGAAATATGATGCCAACTTAATTAATTGTTGTTCTTCTCTGTTGTTGTTAAGCGTGAGGCGCTATATAAATCCAGAATTATTATTATATGCTAGATAGGCCTGTCCTAGTTATATCAAGCGAATTGCCAAGGTCCTAAAAAAACCTGTCGTAGAAAATTTACGAAAAAGTCACAGAAAGTACGGATGTTAAAAGTAGCCAATAATAATGTCAAGCAATAGCTGCACATACCCGCTTGGAATCTATTTTATTATTGTTATTGGCGTTTGTGGTGTTAGTAACGGTATTGTAATTAGTCAAGGACTTCACACAGTGAACAAATTGCTTGATTTTTTGACTGTCAAGAAACGATCGTCAAGTAATTGTGTTTAAAGGGTGCACTGTTTTGAAAATTAACAAAAAAAAAATATTAAAAACCATCAATTTTCAATTTAAATTGCTAAAAAAATATTTTTTTTAGTAGCCTACATTTTAAAACAAATACCCTGATTTTTATACTGGGTGATAATGAAATTTATATTTAAGGCCTGTCATTTTCTAAATTTCTCGCGGTATTAGGTTATTGGTACACAGCTTTTACAGTACTTAAATCGAACTTGAACTTGTACTATCGGAATTTCACTCGTTTAAGTGTCTCTTGGTGTCATTCATGATTATTACGTCATTCTTCCGTTACGGAAAATGCACTACTGTTCAGGTATTAGTTTTCTAATAGAATGGTAGCTATCCAAGAACATCAACACTTCATTGACAATGGTCAGGGTTGCTCGTTGTGTTAGAAAATAATCAATGCTTCAAGTTTCATCAGACATTGAAAAGGGCAGTTTGTTCCATTCGTATTTAATTTGCGTTTGTATAAAACAATTAAAAATATTATTATAATTATTATCTTCATTGTTACTAACTATCCAATAAAATCACGTCTTGTTATTATCAATCAAGTAATGAACT
>NW_022716546.1:930540-934554 GCF_011630105.1 Anneissia japonica
CTCTTATACACATCTTGGTTTATATTATACTGGTATAATATTTGAATTTTATTCCCTTCGTTATGCATTCGTGTTAGAAAATAGTTTTTACATTAATTGAAACAAATCCTAGTTTACGCTAACCACGAATATGACGTTTCAGTATCATCTTCCTTCGTTTAAGTCAACATGTAGCAGACATTACTAATGTCTGTAAGATATCACAGCGACATTCAATTACGAACCATTAAGGGATTGTTTTAATTCATCTATGTACTTCGGAAAACAATCCTTGTTTCTGATTGAAGATATAACTATCGGCATATTGCCTGTCGAGTCTAAAATTCAGTTCAGAAATTTCAATCAGCGTTCCCATGGTAGTGCATTGCTACATCATTAATGTATCTCAGTCGTAAGATTATTCAAATGTCTGGCAGACGAAGTAAATGTCTTTTCTATTTATTTATGTGATTTATACGTGGGTCCGCGAACGCGTATACCTATATAATTATCGTGATATCACGCGGGACCCATGTCCAAGTTTAAATCTTGATATATTTATGCATTTGACCATACGTAATTCGTCGCTAATCATTTTCCTCCTTATTTTGTATGTGTTGATAAACGCATTATTCTGTTTGCGTTGATAAACGTTAATATCAAAGCCTACGTCCTACAAAAACATCTCTTGTAGTTCTACTGTTATGTATTACGATTTCAACAGGTGGTATTCGAATCGACCAGTTCCCCTTATGTGAAATGGATTCACCCAACAGACGTCAGTGTATGGGATGTTTTTGTATTGAAATACTGAAGAGAAAATGTATTGTCAAAATACTCTATTATTGAGCTATTGAATAAGGTGCGCGCTTGACCTGTGTTGAGACTTACAGTGTTTAAGAACAGGCAGTCATCCACGAGAGCTGTCGAGGATTTACTGTACCAGCATTTGTAAGTAAATACTAATACGAATATTTGATAACATATCTAGCTTGCTATAAACACACGGACCATATTATTAGAACAGGTTTTATCGTGTAATCGTTTATACTTTTAGAGAAAACATATAGTTCAAAAGGGATGAACTGTATTATTAAGGATCTGTGAAAGAAGCCGGTGTAAAGGTAGGCCTACAGGGTTTGGCGACTCTATTCTTCTTTGGTCTGCAGACTATTCAATCCTTATCTTTGTCGACTGACATCACCCTATTCGTATGCGAGGAGTTTACTATAGGAATGTTTGTTAATTAACCATCTATAATTTGCATATCACTTATAATATTTGGTAGTTGTATTATTGTATATATGCCTAAGTATATAAAAATGTAATGCTGGGTCCTGTGATCCTATGCGTAAATACATACCGTTTGATAGGCGATGGGATTGCCTGCTAATTCACTTTGTGAGTCTAAATGAGCGCATTTCTCCCCCCCCCCCCCCACCACTTTACACACACGCGCGCACACGCACCGATGCATTTTGATTACGAACATTTTGAAAGAAATATCGAAATCGAGCAAAGACTGCTTCCTCCTCCTGAAGCAATCTAGTGATCCAATGATTTTTGATAATTATTACCATTCATAGTGTACGACACACGATGGGCCAACCAGGGAGATATAATTTGTATACCTCCCTGGGCCAACCATGTCCAATGCCATGCCAGGGGATCCGTGGTAGCGGCGATGACGATGGTCGTCAGAGGATGACGACTAACATGATGATGATGTTGATAATGATAATAATGTTGATAATGATGAATAAAAAAGATGACGATGATGTCGAGGATGATGGAGGTGATATTTTTGGAGATGATGGTGATGAGATGATAATGATAGTTATCTGAAAAACAGTAGAATTTGAGGTAAGGGTTATCCCAAAAATTGTTATATGCCTTGTTGGACTTGTATACATTTTATAGTAGGCCTGTATTGGTTTAATTCTAAGGACTTTCTCTTATGGAACTTGTTTACAATTTTCTCTTGCTTTCCAGCCATAAGCAATCGTTACACCATTTGAAAACAGGGGTGAATTCAATGGGGGGAGTGATGGAGGCGATCCCCCTAAAAAATTAAAAAGTTAAAAATATAAATAAAGGTGCCATTTCCGGTCATCCAGATGTACGTGCCATAGCCATAAAATTTCGTATCCCAGCACCAACCATGTGGGGTGGGGAGGGGGAAGAGGTTGTTGGGACTATCCGTCTGTAGAACCTCACTGGGATTTCTAATTCGTCACTGGAGACTCATAATAATAGGCCTATGTTAGTATGCTTCAAGATTCATCTATGGTATATATACGATAATGATACATATCTTACGACCTAAAGTCTTAAACTTCTTCCTTTTCAGGTCATTATGTAAATTGAAAGAAATGCCATGAGCCCCATTCATATTAAGAGAAGTGCCGAGTAACAGAGGAGTGTGGTTTTTTGAATTCATTCATTCCTGTTACTCATAAAAATCGAAGTGTTTTATAAGACAAACGATGATTTTGGCGTCCCATGGAATACTAATCCTATGAAAAATATAATTGTAGTATTGTGGCCTCCTATATTATTTAAGTTCTAGGCAAAATAAAGTATCGTTCTATACAAACAGGGTTAACACATTCTTGAGATTAGATATCCGACGGAAATGAAAACAGCAATAGTGAGGCTGGGTATAGTGTGCTTTTCCTAACAGCGATGTCTTCAAAATAGTCGAAAGCTCATTATTTGGCCTCGAGCGACAATAAACATTGTCATGATTATCATGTTTTTGTAAGACATTGTATATGACTTAATGGAGACTGACAACAGTAAAAAATGCATAATATTGATGATAGTGTTGCTGGTGGTGATTGCAATTTAAATAAAATTGATAAAAGGTAAAATTAACTAACTTTTATTACACTGGAAGGAACATCATGATTATGAGGATAATAACGGTGGTAACGACGACGACGACGATGATGATGATGACACTTATGATGGAGATGACGGTAATGATGATGATGATGATGATAATAATAATATATGATGATTATAATAATGATGATGGTAATTATTATAACGAATTTAAGTTTGAGCGTAGGGCTACCATTTTTAGCCATCTGGATATGCCATGGGTGGGCATAAAATTCCTACGCCTCAGCCCGACCATGTTGCGGGACTAAGTTAGGCACTGCACCTCTAACTTCCTTCCCTGGGCCCCTTCTATTTCTAATTCCTGTTTCTACAGTTGGATTCGACGCAAATTTGCGTGATAATCACAATTTTCGCCCTCAACCTAACATTGCTTGCAACGACTAAAAAAAAAGACAAAAACTGAAATCCACGGGTGTTCACAAGGTTTGGTTTGGTTCTAAATATAATGGATAGATCTCTGCACTTAACCCCAGCAATATCATAACAATTCAGGTTTCGGTAACATTATTTTAAATAATATTATTTTGTCAATGAGGAAATGCCAAATGTTTTGTTTTACAAACAAAATAATTATTATCATCATCATCCTCGTCGTCGGTAATCATGATCATTATAATCACCAACATCATAATCATCATCCTCATTATAATCACCATCACCAACATCATAATCATCATCCTCATTATAATCCCCACCATTACCAACATCCTCATCATGATGATCATCATTAGCATCATCGTGGTGATGATCATCATTGTGATGATGATGATGATGATGATGATAATAATGATTATTACTGTATCATAGTCGTCCCCATCATTATCATTAAACCACCACTTATAAAAACTATTATAATCATCATAATTTATTATTATTAATTATATTATTGTTATTATTATTATTATATCATTTTTACTATCATTATTATATTATCACCATTAACTATAACCCACATTAAATACAACACTTCAACTTGTCAGTCATTCAAACAATAAACAACGAATTATGCTTTTGTAAAAAAAATCAAAAAAAAAAAAACACGATTTTAGAGTCTACTAATAGGCCTATGTAGAAAATACATATAATTTTTTTTTTCTCCCCGACGAATTGTGCTTTTTCTTCCTGATG
>NW_022716546.1:934589-938025 GCF_011630105.1 Anneissia japonica
TGGTCAATTCTGATTACTCGAGTAAAGACGAGTCGTATTTATAATTCCATGCAACAGATGTTTCTATCATAATTATCGATCTAAATTCTACGTACTTTACTGTTTACTATGAAATATGTTTAAGGTCTATTTATGCTTGATATTACACATCCATATTATGCGCTAGTTTGATGTCATATTTTGTTATCAAAATAATATGCACGTATACTGCAATAGGCAGAGTTTTCAGCTGAAGCTATTTATACTGTACTGGCAGTAATGCTGGCTTTAACATTAATTTTATAGAAAATCAATTGGAATATGGTAGTCAATATTTAGCAACAAGTGTATATATACATTAGGCCCTATGTATTTTTTTTTTATGGAGAACATTAATTTAACTTCTCCATGCATTAAGGCCGCTGTGTATATGCATTAGGCCTATATATTTTTTATTATATAATAATATTATATATACTTATATTTATATATAAGGTCATTGTATGTTATTAAATTATTTTTTTTTGTCTGCCAGACTCATCACTCTATGAAAAATAATCTAAAGTATACAAACGTTGCCTCATATCTCAGTTGAGCGAATCTGAACAGTAATGGGGGCTGTCTCTTATACACATGGGTTCTTGTGTTCGCACTTCGAATCTCTCAATCATCGTCTTTATCACTGGTGTAGTTACTTTTCCATATCAAATCAATGAGGTATCAAAGCTACAATAGGCATAATAAAGTCAAATTACTGCATGTATAAGTAATTGAAGAAAATATATCTAAATAAGCATACACATTGTCGGTATTGCGTATCAGTTAAATCAGTATCTTAATGATAATGTAAATTCTCTGCATGGTTAGAAAAGTAGCCAATGTTTGGAGAGTGATCAAAAGATATCCTTTTAAAGTGATCTTCGCTTGCTGTGTAACACACCATTAGTAGCCTCGGTACGTATTTCGTTTTCAAAATTGAATTAAACGTCAGTGTTCCATCGTAAGTAATCCATTTGCTTTTTATAAGCAATCCGTAGTTTGCAGCTCATTCGATAACAGTGGTTGATACTTTCTGCTCAAAGATATTTTAATCAGACGTCATCGCTCCCTAGAATAATAAGTGCATTCAAAATGATTAATGTTAGACAGCGCTGCGTTGTGATCATCTTGTTCTCTTCAACATCCTTTCATCTGCGCGTGGTGGATTAAGTCGTTATGTAAAAGCAGACGATAAAGACATCGTCATAATCCATTATTTCACCATTTTATTACCTTTGCCAAAAATAATGTATTCATCGCTGTTTGTTTGTCTGTTTGTTATCAATATTACGCATAAACTAATAAACTGATTATCATAACATTTAGTGAGGTTGTACATAATAATCTAAAGGAAGAGGTGATCTAGTTTTAGTTGAAAAGGTCAACGGCCAGGTTTAAGTAAACAGCAATTTGAAACATTTTCAGAAACTTACCCCTCAAGCATAAAAGGAATAATGGAATCGCCCGCAAACGCATTGGGTGTAGTAGGCCTATTCGGTGACTCTATGGAGTCTATACCTATTATTGTCATCATGGTCATTATCACCATCATCACCACCACCACCATCATCATCATTTTTAACATATCTTTATCATTATTATTATTATCATCATCATCATCTCTATCATTACTCTTATTATTGGAATACCACACGTTCGTGGCCGCTGGAGTTTTCATCCATATTCGTAGTAGTACCATTTGTCCATTATTATAAAGTACATTCAAAGGTAACGTGATGCAAATTTTGAATATCAATCACAGATCGTGGGTTATCGTTATGAATTATGCTCACGTTGATATTAATTAATCCAACATATGGTACTTTCAGCATTGAGGACAACTTACATTGTTCAATCCACTGCGTGGTTTTGTAGAGAGGTCATGTGACCTTTACAGATAGGCCGACATGATGTTACGTAATGATCTGAACCCTTATATAGAGATATATAATGTCGTGGGACTAGGAGTTTTCTTTTAATATCAAGAGTATTAGACTTTATTTTTTCAGCAGGATTAAGATAAAATTCTTGCTCGAAATTGATCATGACGTCACCATCTCAATATGAGCCACGTTAATACGACGCATGATTGGTTAGAAGATTCATGTGGTGCTATCTATAATTGGAAGTCTCCATTCAATAAGTTCGTCCAGGTTCGTCACACAGTGTACATGATATCATTACACGTGTTTGGTTACTTTGGCCTATTTAATAATGATGTAAGCTCTATTCATTCCGCCCTCAAAACATGGTAGCTTGGATGAATGCATCAGCGGCATGCACATGACTACTTCATTTTGTTTTACACCACTATCTCTTTATTATCACCATCTCCACAATTACAATTATTGTCGCCATTAATGTTATATAATAAACTTCATCTCTTTCACCATCATGACAAACAGTGATTATCATTAACAGTCCACACCATCACTAATCATCATATCTCCTCCTCCATCGTGGGTTTTATTATTATTATTGACTAGCGCCACCACTGTTCGACATACAATGCGCTCCTCTAACCTTGTTTGGCAGGGATGCGAGAAATTAGGTTCATGCATTTTATTTGCCTTAATGCATTGTTTAAATTCTTATCCTCCTTTTATTACTGTATCCTTTTTATTATTTTTTTTTACCCTGTCCAAACGGGTGTGTATTATTGTTCGCTGATTTAAAATCCCTGACCTGTTGGCTAATCTTGACCAAAATGAAAGAGTGTATACAGTATATACGGTTGTTTTTGTGATTATTATCATTATAGCACATGTGTACCTGGTACTCTATACGCACGATGTGTACCTGAGACTATACGCACGATGTATCCGAATAAACACGTCGATCAATGGTGGGGGGCGGGGGGTAATTTTAAGGTTATAAATTTATTAATAAAGTCACTTCAATGTTTTTTAAATAATTTTTTTTTTATTCAGAATCATTTTGATTTTTGATTTTGATGTGTCTAAATGAAAGCTGATAAAAACTAGTTTTATTCTCCTTACATTCAATATTGTTAGATATTTTTTTTATTCAGATTATACGACAACCATAAAAGACCATTATACGAATTTCTTTTGTTCTAGTTGTTGCGAGAAGAACTCATGAGCCAACAAATTTGGTATTGTATAACAGATAAATATAACATGAAATTAATATGCATATACTATGATCATAACCTACCGCTACCTTTGCATTACCGCTTTTACTCTGCACATGCTCAGTTTTATAATTAATCTGTGTTAATAATCTGTCTTAGTTATTAGGCAATATTATCTGAAGAGTGTTGGACCAAGTATGTGTAGCAAGAAACTAAATACTGTAGTAATAAAATGTCTAATCAAACCTACTGTTGAAGTCTTAATTTTTGTTTTACTTCGCTCTTGCTTGATTGCCATTGAGCACTCTGCTGATGGCAACTATA